>NW_003546592.1:85062-87015 GCF_000090795.2 Amphimedon queenslandica
GATCTTTTATTTTTGCTATTAACAGAAGATGGATCATATGCTGTTGCACGGGATTAAAAACATGCAATGATGCGAGAAAGAAAGAGATAGAAGTGGGTTAAGTACTCACAAGAAGATTCAGCATGTGTGGCTAGAGGCGGAAACCAAGGGAGTGACCTTCTTTAGTGACACCTTGTATCCTAAAGCGCATAAATTATATACCCTAGGAAATGATGAGGTAACATTCTAGATAGTAAAATTCTATGAATCAACACAAGGCTGAACAATTATAATCATAATAATAAGAGTAATAATAATTGTCATAGTAATGCATTTATCTCACTCACAATCTCACTTCATGCAGTCATAAGCAACACTTTTCACTGACAAAGGAATGGAAAAACATGATATAATCATAATAGCAACTTACTGTGTAGTATTCAGGAAGAAGGAAAGAGAAAACTAAAGGAAACAGTAGTGCACAACATCAAGAAGACATTTTACCATGCATTGATTGCATGGTGGGCGTGGCAAAAATTTTTATGGGTAGGACTGCACAATGGTTAACAGATTCCAGATAGGTGATCTTCAACTCTTTTCTCTATCTTGTGAGTTGTAGTTCAGTAACAAAACTGTGGTACAGATTAAGTTTCTTCTGATAAATAGATTGGTAAGTTCAAAATGCTTTGGTTTTTACATTTTCAGTGTTGCACAGTGAAAGAAAAAATCAAAGCACGAGGCCATTTAGAGAGATCTTACACCATTACTAGCACCTATGCTTTATAAACATGTGGGCAGTAAACTTACTGACAGAAAAATGGCGGTGACTCTACAACAGAGGGAACGGGAGGGAAATATGACGAAAGGATAAGGAATATGACATAAATCACAATTGAAGACAATTATAAGCAACGTTTAAGAGGACAAAAGGTACTACAAGTGAGTTATCTTGTTTCAAGACAGTGAAACTGACCAGTCAGTGTACTCAGATGGTTTCAGTTCCCTTCTTTGCTGAGGGCCACTACTGGCAGAATTACAGACTTGATGTATCAGAAAGACTTAGTGTGTTTGAGTTTATTTGTGATTCAAGTTAGTGGTGAATCAAGCGATGAACCTGATCCAATGACTGATTTCTGGGCCACCAGTGAGATAGATGCCACTCAAAACTCTGCATGCCTCTCTCAATGATAATTGTGGCTGCAACTGACACTGCCAAGGATATTTGACTATTTTTATGTCTAATTTTAATAAAGTTTTATTTTAATAATTATTAAATAAAAGCCATTATATATTGTATTTCAATTACATTCTTAGTGGTCAACTTAAAAATAAACAATTACTTAACAAACACTTATTCATAATTTACAGCTACTAAAAAGATGACCTATGAATGTTGAATTTATAATGAGTGGCAAAGTCAGTGTGGCCCTACTATAATAGTGTAAAGAGACAGGGTAAATAAGAAAAAAACAATACAAGAAAATAACCAACAAACAAATTAAGAGCACAATGGCATAAGAGAGGTAAAGACCTACTTCATCAATACTTCTTGTTAATAAAAGGACTTTTTATGTCAATACGGTCTTGACACTGTGGATGTGTGAGAAGTATCATTTACAGGCACATCAGCAGCACAATATATACCAATAGGTGAGTATTTAGCTGAGTAATATAAGCACTCCATTAAATCATTACATTTTAAATTCCTAGCATAGACAAATAGAAAGCCACTGTGAAGCTTTAAGTTTGATAAATCTGCTCCACAACTAAGGGAATGATGATCTCATTATGATTATAAATACTGCCATTGCTCTGATGATAATTTTGTTTGACAATCAACCAAGTGCCACATATTACATTCCTCACACATAACCATGATGTTAGTGTTCTTAGCATGCTCCAGACTAGTAGCAAATAGAACTGTTTTATTTGGGGATTTAGAAGTAACAGATGGACAATGTTCCTCAGATATCT
>NW_003546592.1:87471-89056 GCF_000090795.2 Amphimedon queenslandica
TTAGATGAGGAGGTATGTTACACTTACGTAATTAAGTGGGTGTGGTGTAGATAACTTCATGCTTCCAGTTTCAGAATGGCCGCAGCCACTATTGATCCTCCAAATGCTATTGTTGTGGTTGACATTGTTACAAATTCTCTTGCTGATATCAAGAAAAAATATTCTTCTCAGGAATGAGAGAGAATTACCAATGCTCTTTAAATTTGTAACTTCATTGTTTCTAAGATTCACCACAGTAGTAGAAAAGAATTGTAAGTCTAAAAGTGCAATTGGAGAGAAACTATGGAGTGGATTTCATGTAATGAGAACCAGGAATTGTACTAAGTTGCATTTTCTCTGGAGACCTACATTTACGGCTACTAGTGCAGTAACTGGCTTATACTTTGAGGATCCATTGATTGAGCAATCATTGTATGAGGAGGTATTTGAGAGGTGTATTGGCAAAAATCTTGAGACCGAATTAGATGTTTAAGGGGTAGAAGAGGCTTATCAATGCACAATGTCATGATATGAATTAAATACAATAAGACATGTTGCTGGATGTGTGGTGAAGACCATGCTACAGAAATTCAAGACAAAAGCAGATGAAATGAGCAGTTCATAGTTTTTAGATTGTTTAAAGCAATTAAAAATTGAAAATGTGACTAGTGAAGATGAATTAGTACAAGATTTCACTAGACGGTGGATTCAGAAAGTTGACAGAGGGAGTCTTTGACAAGTGATTGACTATAAATTATACCTTTACATAGAACTTGAGACCTGTGTCCTAACTTTCTTGGGACAACAGAAAACAAATGAGTCCTTTTGAACAAAGTCTAAGTGCAGAATCTATTTGAAGCTATGGTGGTTCAATATCAGTGGTTTTTGTGGTCTCAGGATATTGATGATAATGATGACTCTCAAGCTTTACTTCTCGTTATTCTCAAGCTCTTGGTTAATATTAGACGTCATGCAATTGTGGCTTAATTAATGAAAAAGTATCAAGCTGGTAAAAAGATTGATACTCAAAAATGTACCTGTTAAGAAATTAATTAAATGGTACTAGTTCTTAATTACATTTTATTATTATTATGCTTTTTTAAATTAAAATTACAATTTACTATTATTATTATTATTATTATTATTATTATTTCTGTTACTATCATTTTTATAACATTATTATCATAGAACAGACAACAACTGTAAAAATATTAAGTAGAATAGGTTAAGTTACTATATAGAGGAGAGTAGGACAAAAATATAATAAAAAATATTCGACAACTAATAAATTTTAGTTTATAGTTATGAATAGTCATTGGAATAAAGGCTGATCCCTGCTCAATCCTCAAAATGAATCGACCTTAGCTCAGACCTAGTGCCCCTGAGACATAGGCCAGTTGCCATCAATAGTAAAACAAAAGGGTGTAAAGCTGCTGTATAATCACTCACAGGTAGAGGAGTATTTGTTCTTTTTAGCTGAAGATTTAAGGATGGCTTTACGGGACATATGACGATATGATGGAGCATTGGAGTCAATGACTCTAACATCAAACACAGCTGTAGCTTGAGACTGCCAGATACCACAAGCAGAAATGTCACCCATCAG
>NW_003546592.1:91782-94681 GCF_000090795.2 Amphimedon queenslandica
AGAGAGGAAAGGAACAGTGTCACTGTCATGGTCACTGTCACAATTGCTGACATCCATGTGCGTGTCAAGATTGTCGTTCTTGAGACAGAGAGCACAGAGTTAGACGCAGGAGGTTGGTTATAGCAATGGTTATCTCTTAAAGGGTAGCAATTAGTACAGATCCAAACTCTAGTTTTCTGATAGAGCAACAATTCGACATTTTATTATTGTTGTTCGTATTATTAATAATAATATTATTGTTCTTACTAATTTTTCAATAATACCGCACAAGGAGAGAGCAAGTGAGAATGATTATATGCCTGTAATTTGAGGGAACGAGAGGAAAGATATCAAGAAAAATTTTAAAAATTTAAAATTAATACATAATAGGTAAGAGTTATCGCAGCTGCATCTGTATTCATAGAACGATTTTAGATCTGGTGCTCCTGATGCACAAATTGTTGGAATGCAATAGAGCAAAGGATAGACAGGTACGATGCCAGCGGATGACAGTATTGTATGGTTGAATTCATTTAATAAATTGTCTGTCAGCCGAACGTTTTAAGAAGGAATTAGATTCTAGACCCAACAGACCATTAACTGTCATAAAGAGCGAAGTGAAGCTAGAATGTATAGAGTAAGAACCTTCCTGATACTTTAACTTGTCTCTTTCAGCAGTTTTAAGAACATGGTTGTGGTAGTTCTCTAACATAAGAGCATCAGAGTCCACTACCCTCACATCCATTATACTCGTAGACTGGGACTGCCAAACTCCACGGATGGATGTCACCAACCAGAGCCTCTCAATCACTCTGTGCCTCTCTAATAAGTGGTTCCTCAATGAATTGACTCCATGCCATAGAAGATATATGATGTAGTACATCCCTTATCTTGTTATGACATAAAGTAATGAGACCACCTTTCTTGCAGTCTAATGCATGGGATGCTGTGAAGGGAAAGCTACAGCCATCACAGGGTTAGGTAAGTTTAACAAATGTTTGGCAAATTTTTGACATAGGGCATCCCTAAACTTATTAGGGAATGGATCAAAATTGTCCTGTACAGAAGAAAGGACATTGAGCCATGAAGAGACACAGTCCATAGCACGTGTGATAGTCCTCTGATACTTAACACACAGTTAAGTGATGGTGTTGGTAAAGGAAGGTCACTTTGAGATAGTGAATGATGCTGTTTTGCAGTCAATACTTGACAGATATAATCATAAGGTGAGAAGGAGGTACTACAAGTAGTTGCATTGATCAATATTTTAGTGGCTGATCTACAGGCAGCATAGCGAGCCTTACCTGTAGTGGCTGGATTTTTAATATTGAGGCCCCTTAGTTTCAGTGGTGGTAGAGAGACTAGAAATTTGTCATTTGTGGAACATTCCTGTTGCAATAAGGCGGGAATGTATGAATTAGAGATAGCAGTCTCCAGAGCATCAGTGACTGATAATTAGGGAACACACATTGTAGTATGATTTAGTCTTTCTAAAGTGATCAGTATCATAGGCATAAGTAGCTGGTAGCTGTGAGTCAGAAATGTCATACAAAGTGTCTATTAGAGACATCCAGCCCTGGCAGCCCAGCACTTTGTCATTGACAAATGTATCTCATCTACTAGAGTCACCAACCATTCCCAAAAAACAATGACTAGTTGTCGTCTTGATACCAAGGTCACTAAATTGATCTTTAGCCAAAGGAATCATAGATTTCTTCACTACGAGACAATTCTTCTGAGGCTCTGGATAATAACCAATTGGGGCCATGCAGTAATAAATTATTAAACCACTGACATAAGTGTGGTAACTCACCTGTGACAGAGGCATCATCAGCAAACCATATTTGGTTAGGTGAAGGGGTTCTCTCCTGTAGTGTTTTGATAACAGGAACTGTGCCCACAGCGTAAACATTGATTAAGGGCCGCCTTGGAATACCCTTCACAGCTATACAGAGACTATGATGATCCTCTGATGATTAGTGGAGATTGACCTCTTGATGTGCTATAGACAAACCTACATGCTCTGCACCAGAGTATTCGAATAAGTAGAAAACTGTGGTAGAGAGAGTTAAATGCATTTCTGGCATCCACCAATAGTGTTATTATCAGTATTACTACTATTATAGCAGGAACCATGAATATACAAACATGAATGAAAATAAAATATGAAAGGAAGGGAGAGAGACAGAGGAAAAGATATCATTATTATTATTCATAACTATTATTATTATTATTATGAACACAAACACAGCTTGCGAAAGAAAGCCAGAAATTACAAAAACTATCTGTTCACAACAAGTAAACATAGATAGTAATTAGTGATCATTGTATAGTACGTCTAATGATATTCGCAGTCCCCAACAACACCGTCTTTTGAATATGTTCTAGCCTTATAACAACTCCCAATTTCTCCAACCACCTCTCGATGTTTCTTGACACAGCTCCTAATGCTCCCACTACCACTGGAATGATGTCCACCTGCCTTAAACTCCACAACCGGATTATCTCCAGCCTCAGATGTTGATATTTATTGATTTTTTCCTCCTTCTTTGTGACTCTACAGTCAACAGGTATTGCTACATCTATAATCCATCCTCTCCTTTGCACTAAATCAATTATCAGAATATCAGGTTTTCTGTGTTCAATATATCTATCACACTGCACCATAAAATCCCACATTACTTTCACGCCATTATGCTCTATCACTCCTTCAGGCTTGTCTTCATACCACCTCTCACTTCTCTCAATAGAAAAATGACCCAGCAACTCCCAATGGATATACCTAGCTACATTGTCATGTCTCTTCTTGTATTCCAACTGAGCTAACTTCTTGCATTCACTCACTACATGACCATTACTCTCTCCTTTTTAATGACATAATCTACACAATGGTGAGGCAGCCAACTTATCAATATTACAC
>NW_003546592.1:94691-95786 GCF_000090795.2 Amphimedon queenslandica
CTTTCTCATTACACACTAAAGTACACCTCCATCCTTTCATACTGTTGGCTATAAACCTTAATGTGGAACCATATCAAAAGCGCTTTTTATAATAAATCCAAGCCATTAATAGATTAGTATGCCTTTGCTTGCTATTGCTTAGAACCATCTTATCTATTAATAACTAATCTTTTGTACCCCTAGTCCTACGCCTACACCCTTTCTGTTCAACAGGCAATAAGTTGCTACATTCTAAATGCTCATATACACTTTCAGCAATCACCCCAGTAAACAGCTTCCACATCATTGGTAAGCACGTAATAGGCCTAAAATTTTCAACAGCATTCCCCTTTGCTGGATTCTTCAAACACAACACAGTTCTCCCACTTGTTAGCCATTGAGGAAGTTCTGCACCACCATTCAACAACTTAACAAACTGACTAGCTATACTCTTATGCAGTGCCGTAACATTCTTGATCCATAATCCCTGTACACCATCAGGTCCTGGAGTTTTCCAACTAGGCATCTTCTTACATTGCTCCATAACTCTACCTATACCAATACTCAGATTATCCTGCTTTACTGATGTCCCACCTTCCTCAATCTCTCTTAACCATGTAGCATTCTGATTGAAATCCTTTGCCGTTCCCCAAATCCCCTTCCAAAATGACACACTTTGCTTTGCATCAGGCCCAAACCCTTCCTTTTCAATCTCCCCATGTAGCTGCTGGTAAAACCTCTTTTGATTAGAATTAAAAAGACGATTTTGAGTATACTGCTTGATTCGCTGCTCATACCTCCACACCTTCCCACTCTTAGCCACTAATCGCTACTTCAGCTCTTCCAGAATGACCTGAAACCCCTTCCTCTTAATGTTATATTTCTTCTCTAACAGCTTATACTTACTATTCTTTAATCTGCCAGCTCTCTTACGCTCCATCACACTTTCATTACTTCTTAAGACCTTGATATCCTTTTCTAACCTCCTATGCCACCATGGCTTTCTTCCTCTTATAGCGCTGTTATCTTCTAATATCTCACATAGACCTAGCCATTTAGCAACATTAACACATACAGCTCTAATTAAACAATTTGTCTCAGTAATATCTGATGTCT
>NW_003546592.1:97786-99897 GCF_000090795.2 Amphimedon queenslandica
TTCTCTCCCTACCATACCATCCACTGACACACATATCAGGGTGAATAAGGCTTTCCTTGCTTCACATGCTGACAAATATTTTGCTTTCTTCTCCTCTTCAGCTATGGCCAGTACATTAGATGGAGACTGGTTCAAGTATGACTGGGAGTCAGTGTTTACAACACGAATATCAAGCAACACCTGAGACTGTTGAGACCAGACTCCCCTAATGGCTAGGTCAGCCACAAGAGCAGGAGATTTAGTGTCAATATTTGACTCTTTCACTATCAGTTCTCGACAGACCTGTCCCCAGGCTAGAGCAGAGTTCCCCTATGGCATCTTGAATTTCATTGTGACGCTGTATCACAAGACCACCCTTTCTACATGAAAGGGCATGACATAAACTAAAATCCGAACCGCACCCATCACAAGTAGATGGCAAACCCAAAATTGGTTTCTTATAACGAATGGCTAAAGCGTCACAAAACTCTTGTGCTGAAAGATCAAAACCATGTTGGGATAGAGATAGGACATTATTATTATTATTATTATTATTATTATTATTACTATTATTATTATTATTATTATTATTATTATTATTATTATTGTATGTATTATTATTATTATTTGTTATTATGGTTAAACTAACATGTAATCGTTCGCTGCTTGTTGCCCCTTTTTTCTCATTTATTGCTGAACAGTCAATAACTTCATGTTTTTCACTTGCTAGCCTCATGCGTCTCGAGTTTCCTGCTAGTGACATGGTAGTGATTTCTGTAGCCAAATAGATTATGCATTTATTAGGCACTTATTTTAATCAAAATGCTCATTCCTACCTCCTCTACCTCTTTGCTTTCCAAAGTAGTTTACAACAAAATCTTATGATATTCTCTCGCTGAGAACAAAATTAGAGCTGCTTTTAGTATCAAGTGACAAGAGAAATCTTGTCATCTCAACAAATGATGATGCTGTAGCAGAAAAAAATAGCAATTAATAATAAATGACATTCTGGCAATATTGGGTATCACTTGTAATTGTGTATACTTTCTAGTGTTTCTTTATTAAGCTGCATCTTATTCCTATCGACACTAGTTACACCCTGTAATGCATGTATATATTTCTTCCATTCCTTGAAGTAATACAAAATGTCATTCTCCAGCCACTATAGGTATGCATGTTATACTATAGGTACACAAGGACTAATATTTTCCTTTAGTCTAACATCATTACTATCATCATCACATGGGTTAAAATCTGGTTTTCTTTTACGAACACCCTCATCTAAACTTCTCACATTCCAGCAATGAAACAAACTGTCTATCAGTCAGACAAAATTTTTCAGTTTTTTTATTGTTGTTTTGTCACCATAATAAAAAAGCACCACCAACAGTTCTACTGAAGGTTGAAAATAATTATGCTATGCATTATGTGAAAAAACTTTTTATACAGTTACATACCTGCAAGGTCTACTCTCATTTTAGATTACGAATTGAGTTGTATGTGTTTCATTTTCAGTTTGGCAATTAATGATGATGTATGATAATCTGCAGATGTTGATAAAATTCTATCACACTGTATTAAATACAGTGTTATTGCAACGTCTTTCTATTTGTTGCCACTAAACTGCCTGTCAATTTTTTACATGCAGTTGAATAGTAATAAGTACATCTGTTTTACTTAAACACAATAATAAACTAATAATGATATGATTGAACACTCAACCCTATTGTTTCATTTTTTGACACCCCTACCTTTTTTAATTTAAGAATTTTTTTCACTTGTTTCAATACTTTTTATTTGAATTGAATAATTTTTATACTAATCTTTGTACTTTCTTTCAAGTCAGTAAGGTCAGTACAGAAAATCGCATGATTAAATGCTGCTCTGCAACAGCAGAAGCAGTTGAGAATCTGGCAACTTTACGAAGTGAATCAAGAAATTGTTAGATAATTTTAGTTATGATCTGCAGTTGATATACATATTAATTAATCACCTCTGTATTCCATTTTGCTATAGTGCAACAATCTTCTGAGAACCATGCCATGTGGAAGGGGCAGAAGGAATAGATCCACATCCACCCTCACAAAGAACTATATATAACCTTTATTAGACATGAATATATACAATCTAAT
>NW_003546592.1:100224-105422 GCF_000090795.2 Amphimedon queenslandica
ACATAATGTTACAATAATGAACATAATCATAGTAATAATTTAGTAACGACAATCAAAACCAGACAATAGCCTTTGATATTCACCATGCTATGTGGTATTGCTGAATCATCCAATCATTTCCAGCTGTAATTACCTGTAAAGCATAGTAATACAATAATCATTAAAAGCAATGAATGTAAAAAAACAGGTTATTACTAACTATAATACAACTGAACACACTTAATTATCAATCACATCAGCTTTTGTATACTTTGTAACTCCAATATAGTCCACATAGTCCTAGTTAAAATATGTACCTGTGTAAAATATGAATGTTAAGGATACAGGTAGTATTAAGAGTAGGTTACATGCCTGTAGCAACATATACTATACATACATGTACATGTATGTAAGATGCGCTGGTAAACATTAATTCATAAAGTCCATAATTATAATAGCATAACTATCAAACGAGAACACATGTAATCTTAAATCTTACCTTATAACAAAGTACATAAGAGACTTTGAAATCTAACAACATTCAATATTACTACACATTCCATTGCTTAGACTATGATAACGTGAAGTACCTATGGAGTTGGAAACTGGCGTCTCATCCAGTGTGATATAACTACTGATTAAGGAGATACAATGAAACATGTAATAAGGAAATTAAATTAGTTACAACAATCAAAGTCAAGAGAATAGGCTTTAATTATATTGCACATTTTAGACGGAGAAGAAGCTCCAGCATGTTTGTTGCATTGCTGAGCTGCTAGCTAGCTGCAGCAATGTAAAGGTGTGGCGGCATTGAAGGTATGGCTGCAATGAAGGTGCAGCTTAATTAAGCCATGCTCCACCTGCACACACAGTAGTGGTCGCACATGGCCATAAGTGGTGAAGAAAGGTTTAGTTTTTTTTGACTATTAAACAGTTTAGAATATATTCGTTAGGCTCTATTTGTTGCATGCAAACTGATATCTAGTCTCTGGTGTTTAAAGACCCTTACCGCTACTTTGGAAGAAGAGAGCCTCGTCTAAATGTACAAGGTATGAAAATTTGGGCTATCATATCTTTAAAAGAAAGACGATAGGAGCAATTCCTTACATATCATTTAAAGATGAGGCTTTGTGGTACCATTTCATTTGTCTTGCTGCTTTTTAGCCTTCACCACAAAAAAGATAAATTTGTACTGACTACATTTGGCGATACTGTGAGCTTTGTCTGCATCGGGAAGACAAGTCAAGCCATTTTCTAAACAAAGAATACCTTTTTTATAGCTAGGTTTGATAATAAGACAATCCAGGATTTTACAAGAAGGCTCAAAAGTGGAGGTCAAACGAACTCACACACAGACAGCACGACTGCTTTGCCCTTGCTTCACGCCTACACGTCGCTCAAGTAGTATTGCTACCATAAAATATCGTATCTTTATGGCGTCATTCAAAGACACAGCTTGGTCAATAAAACAGAAACAGTGCCCCATTTGGTAGCCAAAGGTCAGCTATACAGGCGCGGGTCTAATATCTAGATGCAGGAAGTCACTACTATTTGGCTAGAATTTAGGCCTTTTGGAAACATAAATCAAGCTAATGTACTAAACATTGGTTTCGAAGTGAGGGGTTAGCAAAGTCTTGACTACCTTGTTCGGCTGCCTTTTCCTGTCTTGCTTTACTCCTCCCAAGTTGTTCTTGCTTCCATGTTCCATATGCTGATAATAAGCTATCGTTTTGTGTGAGTTCCATTCATCAGCTTTTTAAACCGAGTCAACTGACATAACTTAAACGCTGTGTTAATCGCTGCCACGTAAGCAGAAATTGAACCCACAGTCACAAAACACTGCATGCAGTAATTAAGTAGCACTTTTCACACCCACCACCTCTTTGCTCCAAAGTAAGTCCTCCTCCTGGAAGGTAATGATAGTACTACAGGTAGGATTAGTTCCAAAATGCAGTGACCGAAAATGTGTATGCATCACATTATGAAGAGGACAAAAGGGACCTTCTTTATTGTCCATGATAATAATAGCCTTCATTGGTTTTTTGTGTGAATATAATGTTAAAGCAAATTGAAGATAGTCCTAGGTGGGTACGCTTGTCCATTTGCCTTCCTGGTCTCCATCACATATTGACAAAGACACTTACACAGTGCGCCTGGATCATTTGTAAGTATTATATTGGTGGGAAATGAACTAACTTGCACTATCCGCCATAATTCAAAGTTGGTTACGGCCCAGGTGTTACTGCAATCTAGAGTAGGCGGGGCTATTATGAGACACATAACTTTATGGCACTATACCTCAGGAATCACAAAAGTAATGCAAATGGAAATTTCAGCTGTATTAATTTAACCATGGAAGACACTGCAAAAGTTAAAATCTAAAAGGTTCATCGCTTGCTTTAAAAGAAATTTATTGAAATTACACAAGCCCAAATGATGCAATTGTGAGACACTGCGGCAATTAAGAGACAATTATGAGACAAACACTTTTTTGTAAAAAGTATCAAACTTTCACACAATCTTGACAGATAAAGGTATCAGGTATGTTACTTCTATCTTTTAATTCAGTACACTCAAAATTTAGCCATCTATCACAGACATGACATGCAATCCAAATATCACTAACATCATATTTTACTTCACATTTAGGACAACTGTCTTCTTCCTTTAGTTTCTTTCTTAGACTACAATATGCTGTTTGTTTCTTTAAATATTTCTCTTCTTCCTTTCTCTTCTTTTCTTCTTCCTTCTTTTTCCTCTCTTCCTTCTTCCTCTCTTCCTTCTTCTTCCTCTCTTCTTCCTTCTTCCTCTCTTCTTCTTTCTTCTTCTCTTCTTCCTTCCTCCTCTCTTCTTCTTTCTTCCTTTTCGCTTCATCTTTTTCCCCTTCTTTCTTTCTTTTCTCTTCTTTCTTTTCTTTTCTTCTTTTTTTCTCTTTTCTTCTCTTTGAATTTTCTCTCTTTTCTTTTTAGTTCTGCACTCAACTGTTTTCCTTCCATGACTCTTTTTTTCTCTTCATTGAGTTTCAAATCACCAAGTAAATCTGTGATATAAACAGCTTTGCTATTGAGAGCTTCAGCATTCTTTTTTTGCTTACATGCACAAGATGCAAATGGTAATACTAAAAATTTCACCCAAAGTGTCAGTTTGAGTTTGAGAATGAGTTATTGACGAAAATGTACTGATAGTTTTAGTGCAACTAGTAGCACTTGTACAAGTAGTAGCTGTACATTCAGATAACGCATCAAAAGATACTGAAACACAGCAATATGGGTGCCTAATTTTAAGCCAGGTGACAAATAAAGGATCATACAGGTCGCAGCCTTCTTCAAAACATTTGGAGAAGAGTTTCTCCTGTTCTTCTGTAAACAGTTCTGTATGATCATCATTTACAGATACACTACTATTTGTATCCATATGAGCTAGAGGTACAGGAGAAATATCAACAGATGGAGTAGGATTAATAGAATGAGTATCACTTAGTACATGTGCAGAAGAAACATCACATATTTCTGGTGTTAAAGGACTATCAATTGTAGAATGTTGAATGGTGGGTAAAGTCAATTCAGGAGTCCCATTGCTTTTACTCTCCTCCTTAAACACTTCAGAAGGACCTAATCTGTCGTTTACAACACTTGGGTTGAATGGAAACAGTCCAGACTTACGAAAACCACTCATTATACTAAGATGTGTCACAGAGACTAGCCATGCTTCAGAAACTAGAGAGGACATTAGATCGGGAGTAATAACACGACCCGGATTTTTACTAACGTAATTAGTGAAAGCTTTAGAAAAGTTGGATTTAAACGACTTAAAAACACCGATATCTAAAGGTTGTAAGATATGTGTCGTGTGTGAAGGAAGGCAGAGAATGTAGATTTGACTGCTCTTAGCATATTCAATTGCCTCTATGGACATGTGAGAAGAATGGCCATCTTGCACAAGAAGAACCGGCCTGGCAGGAGGAATATTATTGGAAAAAAACTTAAGCCATTCGAAATACAACTCTGAGTTTATCCAGCCATTTGTACTGGTTACAAATAAGGTGTTTGGAACAGCTCCAGCTTTATAATTATCAGGTAGTGCCCTTTTTCGAGGGTAGGTTATTATGGGTGGTAAAACAAATGCCGACGCTGACACACAAGCCATAAGAGTGTGGTTTTTACCTCTCTGTCCTGATACGACATGATTTCGACCCAGTTCTGCCACTACTTTTCCTGGTTTATGTACGACTGAAATGCCCATTTCATCGGCATTATATATCATCACTGGTTTAGACAATAAGTTAAGATGTCCATATAGAGCACCCAATTTACCGAAAAAATCACTGACTATTTCTGGGCTTCCTGCAAATGCTCTGGCTTGAGATAATGGTTGAGGACTACGAAGAGTAAGACGAGGGTAACGCCTTCTAAACCCGTCAAACCACGCTCGGCCCACTGATTCTCCTTTAAATGGATGAAATTTCTGTCTTTTCAGCAATTGTAAAGGCTAACTTCATTACGGTCTCTCTATTTAAACCATAGGCCATATCAGCCATTTCTAAGAGGTATTGGTATAAATGGTCTTATTTCATTAGAACAAAGGGTGGGCCTGGACAACAATCGATAGCAACAATATCATGGAATCTTCTTCTCAATGATTCAACTGGCAAGTTGTACATCCTTGCTGCCTCTCAATCCATTCGTTCCTTCTCTGACACTGGCAACAGCTATTTCCATAGATTGGGTGGACCATTGTTTTCTTTTACATGCCATGACTGAGTGTTGTAGACCTAGTAATAAACGTTAAATTAAAATGATAATTTCAACCAATAATACTTACAATCTCTAATGAGGAAAACCGCCTGACAGCTGATGGTAAGTGAAAAATAGACTCGGAAACACTGTGCTTTCCCACACCAAAGTATATAAATGCAAGGTTAAATTAGAGTGATAATAGAGCCTGTCGAAGACTGAGTGAGAAGTAGTCTGGCTACGCGAGACTACATGTATGTGAGAAGAGCTGACAACTGAGAGAGACGAGGAAAGAAACGTGTCAACTTCTAGCCTTGATGACGTCACAATGGCGGTGCATGTCCGTAAACTTACCTTGGCTTTTCCATGTTTTTGTTAGTTTTTGTGATTTTTTGCAAATCAAACATCACAACACAGCAGTACAAAGGTTAGTTAGTTTGTGTAATCATTTTAAAGTCAAAATATAATAATGTCCCATAATAGGTG
>NW_003546592.1:105974-108698 GCF_000090795.2 Amphimedon queenslandica
CGTTGATGGCAGCATCATTCAAATGCTCAACATGAGCTGGCTAGCATTAACTTCATAATGCGCAGCATTGATTGCAGCATTTTGCGCAACATCAGCTGGCAAGCATTAAGCTATTTGTAATACACACAGCATTGATGGCAGCATTAACATGTAAGATGATCATTCTTATATGTACCGAATCACTACTTGAATGATACAACATGTATAACAACTTTTAATGTTACTCTAATATTTTTCATATCCTTCAAAATTTGTCAGCAATGCTTTCGATCCATTAGCACATGATATTTGTAATACATGTACTACATGCCACAAACCAGATTGGGATTTCATGACAGCTTCTTCCCTTCCTAACCCACTATCCTACATAAATGATAGTCACACAAATTTGAATCAATGCTAAACTCCAAAAAAACACTACACCTCTTTCATACCCACTCCCTGTCCCTTATAGCAACAAGCAATCAATATTCACTGTCAATATAGCGCTGCTTTTACAGCATTCTTGTCTTTCCTTTGTCTCGCAAAGTCTAAGTTGACTTCCCCTTCTGGGTTTTCATTGCCCAATCAAATACTTTATCCCTAGCAATTAATCTTTAGTAGAAAATAAATGAATTTGTCAGCCGGACTATTTTGTTTCCTCTCCATATATTACGCCTTTAATACATGATAAAATGACTCAACAGCCATTTCGGTATTTACTACAGTTGCAATACGACAACATGGAGACACTGCTGTATTATTTTAGCATATTCTTTTTCAAATGTTTAAAAAATCAGTCAAATTCTCTGCAGAAGTGATCATTGAGATAAATTGTGGAAGGCTAAAACGAAAACAAGCTTCTTCATCTTCAGTGAAAAGTGTTTGTAAACTACAGTTAAGCATCTTCATGTTAACTTCATAAGATGTGATATTAAATACCCTTTCTCCAGCTCTTATCAATGTGTCACGCAGAAGGCAAATTCTTTGTGTTGGTAGTAGCAAAGAAACCTCACCATGCATTAAAAAAATTTTCTGCATCGTCACTCATAAATAGAGTAGTATGGAGATCAGCACATTTCTCCTTGAATTTCATTAAAGCTTGATAAAGCAATGCATAATCCTCTCCGTTAGGCAGAATCCAGCACACAAGAACACCTTCCCCAAATTCGTGTAGTATGAGTACAGTTAACAAATAGAAATTATGAACATTAGTACCTTGAGAACTGTCCATACAAATTGCTGTCACCCAAATTTGATTATCATATCACACTAAAAACAGGTCTGAACAAAATCCTAATCTGCTAAATAATTTATTACAGGTGACTGCTTCTGTCCTTGCTTTTTATAAATGGATACAGGATTGTTGATATATTCCATCATATCTTCAACCAACAACTCACACTGGTATGATCATCTTAATGTAATTGTACAGCACTATATCATATTGCTGCTTTATATTATGTGTCTTGACAACTGAGAAGACACATGCGATTAAGAACACCAATGGTTGTCCAACAGGGCACAGGGCACTCACATGTTTATATTTTGCATTTTAATGATGAATTTTAAAATCCCCCATAAGGTACCTTTTATTAATTATGGTCACATGTACAATATTGTATAATAAATATTCTATGATAAATCTGTTAATGTCCAAAGGTTCGAGTGATTTCTTACTGGTGGGCCATACTCCTGAAGACATTAATCAATTACTTGAACAGTTGCTACAAGACTTAGAAAGAAAGGTGCTGAATCATTGCCATGTAAGAAAAGTTGTTGTCATGGTCATTAGATTCCCTACAAATCAATCAACTTTGGAGAGAAAACAAAGTTTTACACCTACACTATTTGTTAAGTTACTAGGAGTTTATGATGTCAAATCATGGCTACTACCTCATATTGAAGATATTCATGGTCAGACAGCCCCTCATTGCTTATATTTATTAAAAGTGGCCATGAAGTGCTACTCTACTACAAAAACTGGAGTGATTTATTATGGTGCCAAGATACCAGTGCCATTAAGATACTAAAGGTACATGTCACTTCATATATAGGATGTCCCCAATGTAGATGACATCATAGGCCCCGAAACATCAGAAGCACAAGGGGTACTATAAAATTCATGCGCAAAGCACGTAAAACATTTCTATAATTTTAATTCTATTCATCATGGGCGTGGTTATTTAAAGTGGTCTATTCATATTAAATACCAGAGAAATTTGCAACAAATGCCAACATTACTAATTATTTCTCTTTGAAAGTGTCCGATGCCGAAACAGACAGTATTTATAGTGACCATTCACGTTCTGATTAAGAAATTGAAAAAAGTAGTCACAGATGCTACTAATAGTGACAGTCTGCTGCCGCGGGCCATTGTTAGAGTGCTTCCAGATGATTGTGCTCATGTTCTCCTCAATTAGTGAGAGTTCTAGCGTGCCTATTTAACCTAAAAACATTTCTCCCACAAGAAGAAAGGGAAGCAGACACTGTCGTTTCAGCATACCTGGTTTCAAGAGACTCTTGTTTGATGTATGTGTCCCCTCGACCTTGCTTTTTCTCATATCTGTCGCCTTGCTGTAAAGAAAGCTCTTATGAAAATGCCTAAAAAACAGGACATCATGTTTTTATTACTTACGGGTTTTCAAATTGGAAAGCAAAGTGCAGCTTTAAGGAGCACAAAAGATCACAATGGCACAGACAGCAGTAATGCTCTCATGCAACTCAGCTTTTAAAGCATTCCGA
>NW_003546593.1:0-2130 GCF_000090795.2 Amphimedon queenslandica
TATGTACTGTACAGTTACTCTTTGTCTGTCTCTCTCTCTTCTTCTGTCTCTGTCTCTCTGTCTCTCTGTCTCTGTCTCTGTCTCTCTCTCTCACTCTCTCTGTCTCTCTCTGTCTCTCTCTGTCTCTCCCTCCCTCCCTCTCCCCCTCCCCCTCTCTCTCTCAGGTTGAGCTCAGTAAATATTCAGTTGGTGTCTCCTGGTTAAAGACTGTCTTATATTCAATACAGTTTGTTACTGATAGAATATCTATTGTCTCCAACAAAATGATTAATGATGTTAACCGGTATGTACATGTACATGTACATGTACATATAAATTATAATTTATTTATTAAATTTTGAATGCATTTTATTTTAAATTTAAGATGGCAGCTTGACTGCTACATATAGTATGTTGATCTTTTTCATAACCTGCTGCTCTTTAATTAGAATGAAACGAGAGGGACGCTGCGTCACTAAGCTCCTCCTCCGTCACATGTCACTCACTCAAGGTACGAAACCCGTTGCCATAGTAACTGATTGACCACACCCACCAGATAGCAACAAGAACCTGGGTAGCATGGTCACACAGCTAAAGTTCTTAAACGAGTTACAAGAACGACTTAAAGCTCCGGAAGGATCTTCGGCCATCCTTGATGATATGATAAAGATCAAGGAGTATTTATCAGACCCTGCCCACTTGCGTTTGTTTATCCATGGAGACGTCAGTTCACTGAGTAAAGACTCCTGGAAAGAATTGGAGGGTTTTCCAAGCCTTGATAATGCGTTGCCATGGTAACTTCATGTACATGTACATGTAGACATCAAACAAATTTAGTTAATTTGTAATTCAATCCTAACGTCTTCCTAAAGAGTCTCACTTTGACTCTTTGTCTGTGTAGTCTGTAGAGTATCCTTTATATTGAGGAAGAACACCTCTATAATGAAGGTGCTTTGTAGTTTCTTAGGTGATACAAGCCTATACAAAAGTACCTCTGAAATGAGGACACCTCTGTATAAAGGACAGGTAGTGTGGGCCCAATGGTGTCCTTAATAAAGAGGCTACACTGTACATGTATTAAGGACAGGTAGTGTGGGCCCAATGGTGTCCTTAATAAAGAGGCTACACTGTACATGTATTAAGGACAGGTAGTGTGGGCCCAATGGTGTCCTTAATAAAGAGGCTACACTGTACATGTATTAAGGACAGGTAGTGTGGGCCCAATGGTGTCCTTAATAAAGAGGCTACACTGTACAAGTATTCATCATTTCCCATTATAAATACATGTACATGTGCGGTTCTACCACATCAAAGTAACATGTTTTGTAAAATGATTTTGACTATTACTGCTCATCAAAAGGAGCGACATTGTCTTTATATTTTATGGCCTCCCCATTCAGCGTAATGCATGTACATGTAACTGTGTTGCCAACTGACTGCATGTAGGCACATAGACACATAACAACATGTAACATGCAAATTTGAGAATTTGTATTGTTTGGGGAAGTCATCTCAAGTTTATGTTCATTTGAAGTTTTGTATACATATATATTTCTTTTATTGTTGGACTTCACACCTTTTAAAGTGAGAGAGAGAGGGGGAGGGAGAGAGAGAGAGAGAGAGGGAGGGAGGAAAGGAGAAGGAGAGAATTTCGGCCGTTTCATCTTCTAATTTATTGGCTCAACATCAAATTATAATCTTACAATACCATTTCAATGTTGTTATATTATTATTATTATTCTTTAATTAACATAATCGTAACACATGTACAACTATGGCCAGTATAATTTCATTATTTATTAACATTAATATATTTAAGATTGTAATATAATTGTAATGCTACATCTATTTGTTACATGTATATATAAATAAATGTGATTATTATTATTATATTTATGTACAAGTACATGTACAGTGTACATGAGCCAGTGTTAATGGAATTACACTATCATATCTTATTAAGTCTGTATAATTATTACTTGTACTAGTTTCAGGGAATTTAGCAAGAAGGTCTTTACAACAGATGTACATGCATTATTAACGTTTAACTGTATAATAATGGACGCACTACATGTTAACTTAGTCTAGGGACATTGTTTTTCTTTCTTATCATAATATGGACATTGAATGTCCATATATGCACATGTGTCT
>NW_003546593.1:2140-5643 GCF_000090795.2 Amphimedon queenslandica
GGTTTTCCAAGCCTTGATAATGCGTTGCCATGGTAACTTCATGTACATGTACATGTAGACATCAAACAAATTTAGTTAATTTGTAATTCAATCCTAACGTCTTCCTAAAGAGTCTCACTTTGACTCTTTGTCTGTGTAGTCTGTAGAGTATCCTTTATATTGAGGAAGAACACCTCTATAATGAAGGTGCTTTGTAGTTTCTTAGGTGATACAAGCCTATACAAAAGTACCTCTGAAATGAGGACACCTCTGTATAAAGGACAGGTAGTGTGGGCCCAATGGTGTCCTTAATAAAGAGGCTACACTGTACATGTATTAAGGACAGGTAGTGTGGGCCCAATGGTGTCCTTAATAAAGAGGCTACACTGTACATGTATTAAGGACAGGTAGTGTGGGCCCAATAGTGTCCTTAATAAAGAGGCTACACTGT
Organism: Amphimedon queenslandica; assembly: GCF_000090795.2. NCBI lineage: Eukaryota > Metazoa > Porifera > Demospongiae > Haplosclerida > Niphatidae > Amphimedon > Amphimedon queenslandica. The sequence goes on from NW_003546593.1 coordinate 2,571, forward strand.
ACATGTATTAAGGACAGGTAGTGTGGGCCCAATGATGTCCTTAATAAAGAGGCTACATTGTATATGTATTAAGGACAGGTAGTGTGGGCCCAATGGTGTCCTTAATAAAGAGGCTACACTGTACATGTATTAAGGACAGGTAGTGTGGGCCCAATGGTGTCCTTAATAAAGAGGCTACACTGTACATGTATTAAGGACAGGTAGTGTGGGCCCAATGGTGTCCTTAATAAAGAGGCTACATTGTATATGTATTAAGGACAGGTAGTGTGGGCCCAATGGTGTCCTTAATAAAGAGGCTACATTGTATATGTATTAAGGACAGGTAGTGTGGGCCCAATGGTGTCCTTAATAAAGAGGCTACATTGTATATGTATTAAGGACAGGTAGTGTGGGCCCAATAGTGTCCTTAATAAAGAGGCTACACTGTACATGTATTAAGGACAGGTAGTGTGGGCCCAATAGTGTCCTTAATAAAGAGGCTACACTGTACATGTATTAAGGACAGGTAGTGTGGGCCCAATGATGTCCTTAATAAAGAGGCTACATTGTATATGTATTAAGGACAGGTAGTGTGGGCCCAATGGTGTCCTTAATAAAGAGGCTACACTGTACATGTATTAAGGACAGGTAGTGTGGGCCCAATGGTGTCCTTAATAAAGAGGCTACACTGTACATGTATTAAGGACAGGTAGTGTGGGCCCAATGGTGTCCTTAATAAAGAGGCTACACTGTACATGTATTAAGGACAGGTAGTGTGGGCCCAATGGTGTCCTTAATAAAGAGGCTACACTGTACATGTATTAAGGACAGGTAGTGTGGGCCCAATGGTGTCCTTAATAAAGAGGCTACACTGTACATGTATTAAGGACAGGTAGTGTGGGCCCAATGGTGTCCTTAATAAAGAGGCTACACTGTACATGTATTAAGGACAGGTAGTGTGGGCCCAATGGTGTCCTTAATAAAGAGGCTACACTGTACATATATTCATCATTTGCCATTATAAATACATGTACATGTGCGGTTCTACCACATCAAAGTGACATGTTTTGTAAAATGATTTTGACTATTATTGCTCATCAAAAGGAGCGACATTGTCTTTATATTTTATGGCTTCTCCATTCACTGCACTACATTTGCATGTAACTGTGTTGCCAACTGACTGCATGTGTATACACATACACTGGTAACAACATGTAACACGCAAATTGGAGAATTTGTATTGTTTGGGGAAGTCATCTCAAGTTTATGTTCATTTGAAGTTTTGTATACATATATATTTCTTTTATTGTTAGACTTCACGCCTTTTAAAGTGAGAGAGAGAGAGAGGGAGGGAGAGAGAGAGAGAGGGAGGGAGGAAAGGAGAAGGAGAGAATTTCGGCCGTTTCATCTTCTAATTTATTGGCTCAACATCAAATTATAATCATACAATGCCATTTCAATGTTGTTATATTATTATTATTATTTTTTAATTAGCATAATCGTAACATATGTACAACTATGGCCAGTATAATTTCATTATTTATTAACATTAATATATTTAAGATTGTAATATAATTGTAATGCTACATCTATTTGTTACATGTATATATAAATAAATGTGATTATTATTATTATATTTATGTACAAGTACATGTACAGTGTACATGAGCCAGTGTTAATGGAATTACACTATCATATCTTATTAAGTCTGTATAATTATTACTTGTACTAGTTTCAGGGAATTTAGCAAGAAGGTCTTTACAACAGATGTACATGCATTATTAACGTTTAACTGTATAATAATGGACCCACTACATGTTAACTTAGTCTAGGGACATTGTTTTTCTTTCTTATCATAATATGGACATTGAATGTCCATATATGCACATGTGTCTGTAGTTTTTGTACTTTTTTTGTTGTCATGATCAAAGTGTGTGTGTATATTAGGATTGACAATATCTCCCCCTCAGCTTTCATTTCCCTTTTCCTGTCTTTATCAGTTAATCACTTCTCTGTCTCTATCTTTCTGTCTCTATCTTTCTGTCTCTCTGTCTCTCCCCTCTCTTCCTCTCTCTCTCTCCCTCTCTCTCTCTCTCTCCCTCTCTCTCCCTCTCCCTCTCTCTCCCTCTCTCCCCCTCTCCCCTCCTCTCTCTCCCCTAGTTCCCTTCCTCCTATCCCTCCCTCTTATTCTCAGTTATTACCTACGGCATACGGTCAGTCTCTCATTGCTGGAGTGGGCGGAGTTGAGTCCAACTACTTGACGCAGTGTCTTCCTTGTATCACCGATTACTCTCACCCTGATCTTCCTTCCATTATGATATTTGCTGAATATCTGGCAACACTAGAAGTTAGTACTTGAATTCTTTTATTTTACATCATAATGTACGTGTACATGTACATGCGTATATCATGCGCCAGTCATGTGATTACATGTATTTAGGGTCCAATGTGGCGGCAGATCAGAGGGATGGGTCTATCCTATCATTACAGGTAAACCTCTTGTGGGTGTGGTCTTTATTTTAACCCTTTCCTCACAGTTTAACTGCCTCCCCGGAGACTGGTCATCTCACTTTTGTGTTGTACAAGTCCTCTCAGCTGGTTCAAGCTTATGAGGTTGCTAGGGACATTGTCGTAAGTCACATGATTATCACATGATGCATGTACATGAATATAACATGTACAATGTACAATGTATGTGAATTGTTACATTTGAGTAGTTATATTAAAGGATTTGGTGTAGTCTATTTCTTCTCTCCCTCTCTCCCCCTCTCTCTCTCCCTGTTTCTCCAGGTTTGGTCATTCTATTCAAATCATTGATGACATTGATTCACTGGCCATCCCTTATGAATCATAAACTCTTATTATTAACTATAATAATTAATTCATTATTGATTGGTTATTGATTCATTTGATTGTTACTAATACTATTCTATTTTATTTGTTAACTCATTAATTATTATTTACTTTATTTATAAGCTCTCACTACGTCCACACGCCCCCTATATACTGTTATGGTGCTATCAATTGTTTTGCATTATAAGCAATAACGATATACAAAACACATTGTGTAGACTTAATACATACTCTACAATGT
>NW_003546593.1:7559-31960 GCF_000090795.2 Amphimedon queenslandica
TGTATGAGATGTAGTAGCATTTCATGGTACATGTACATTATACCAAAATACCCTATACTATAATAGCACAAGGTATTTTATCAAAAACAGCTAAGGAGAGAATTCTCCATTTTTATAGATGTTCTTATGTTGTGTAGAAAGTTTGAGCTCATTCCGATCAAAATTGGATTTATTATGGATCTTTAAAGTTGCTCCAAAATTTGACAAAACAGCCTGTACTATAGTACAGACTGTTTTGTCAAAATGGCTATTAGAGAGAATTTGATATAATACTAGAATGCTGTCATTATGTGTTGTTGTTGTTGTTGTGGTGGTGGTGATGGTGGTGATGGTGTTGGTGGTGATGGTGTTGTTGTTATTGTTTTTTGATGTGCCTACATTTGTTAAATGATTTCATTATCATTTATATCATTTATCATGATTAATAGTTCAATATATTCATGATCAGTGACCTCATTCCCATACAACAATGATAAAGCAATATCATTTAAGAGTCAGGTGTCATCAATTTGTTCTCCTTTGAACTCCAGTATCAAATAATATGTACTTTCTTGTATGACTGTAAGCTAAATAGCACTGTAGCTATGTTTTTTAGTAATAGTAAGTGTGATAGAATAACATGATGACATTTTCATTTCTTTCTATTTGTGAAAGAGCTACATGTAGGTGTCGATCAGCTAGGGCATAGTTTAAAGTGGATTTTTAAACTTTTAAACTTTGTTTTATTTTTTTATTGTTTTTTCTATTGTTTTGCAATTGCACAGTCTAACTGTGTGTGGTTACATTGTAGAGTAATTTTAGGTATGGCAGCTAGGGTGTGTGTGTGTTTGTTTGTCCATAAATGTTGCGGTGAGAGAGAGAGAAGGGAAGACGTGATTAAGCGTAATAAGGAAGTACATGTTAGTGCAGATTCTTGTAATATTTAAGAAATTTTTATCATAATATTCTAATGAGGCATGACCTCGATTGGTTAGTTAGAATAACTTCCTTTCCCTCCTTCTCTCTCTCCCCCCCTCTCTCTGTCTGTCTCTCCTCTCTCTGTCTGTCTGTCTCTCTCTCTCCCTCCCCCCTCTTTCTCTTTCTCCTCTCTCTCCCCCTCTCTCTCTCCCTGTTTCTCCAGGTTTGGTCATTCTATTCAAATCATTGATGACATTGATTCACTGGCCATCCCTTATGAATCATAAACTCTTATTATTAACTATAATAATTAATTCATTATTGATTGGTTATTGATTCATTTGATTGTTACTAATACTATTCTATTTTATTTGTTAACTCATTAATTATTATTTACTTTATTTATAAGCTCTCACTACGTCCACACGCCCCCTATATACTGTTATGGTGCTATCAATTGTTTTGCATTATAAGCAATAACGATATACAAAACACATTGTGTAGACTTAATACATACTCTACAATGTAGTACATACTGAATGTCATTTATTCACATAGTGTGGTGGCCTGTGATATCATGTTGCTATAGTTACATCCCCCACATAATATTGTTTAGTACATAATGATGTTATGCTGAACCTAAGAGGGCATGTACTACTGTGGATTGCCTTATTTGGGCAAGAGGTAGCTACCCTTTTTATCATAATATTATGAATGTATATACACACACACCACCATATGGTATGAAGGAAAGGATTGTTTGTGTATCTATTGGGAGAAAGAGGGATAGAGAGAGATTTTACATGTAGGTAAGGTTTAAATAACACTCTGTAATTAAGAATTGTGATAATAGTAACTAGATCAAGTGTCCAATTGTCCAGTTATTATATGGGCTATTACAATATGTAATCAATACTTTATCATTAACTGATTCAATGTGTTATACTGTATATGTACGTGATGGGATGTAGAGGAATCAAGTGTTAACGTATTGTTTTGAATCCACTGTCATATGTCTAATCCACACTATGTAATATTGGCTCTCATTATTTTAACTTCCGGCTGCATACGTGTCGGGTTTTTTAACTGTATATATAGTATATAGCACAAATTCATGAGCTTTCAATAGAGTACAAAATCAAAATATTAATAATAGCAATAATAATAATAATGATGATAGTGAGATAAGAGATAAATCATGGAATAAGAGAGAGAGAGAAAGAGGAGATTATGTAGTCAATGTGTAGCAGAGAGAGAGAGAGAGCAGGAGAGATAGTGCGTGGTTTAGCGAGGAAATGGACTACGCTGATCCTCAATCCGTGTCGACTGGAGGTGCTGTAGCATGTTAAAGAAATCCTCTCCAGGCATGAGGTTTTGTCGATACGTTTGAGGATCTGGAGATCTTTGATCATTTATTCTAGAGCTCTAAAGAAAGAGAGAGAGAGAGGTTAATAAATATTTTGTTTCTTAAAGTGTTGTTGTACGCAATAATTAAGTTGACATGACTTCATGATGTTTGAATGGACACTAAGTCAATTAATTAAACATCTTATTTACTATACTCCCTTACTATCTCTCCCTCCCCCTCTCTCTCTCTCTCTCCTTTAAACCAAACTGACGCCAAACCCCCGTACGACATCACAAAAAACACATTCCAAGACTTTTGGCCACACAAATATATTTGAAACATGTCTGCATGTACATGTACACATCTTCAAGTAAACTTACTTGACTTCTAAAAAGTAGATCAATGAATTCCTCTTCTGAGAGAGGCTTCCTTATGTCTTCAAGGTCCTCTTTAGTCTGAGCTGGTTGTGCTGGGAGAGGTTGGGAAGTGAGTTCTGTCTCTTTTACGTCTAAATGAAGGCTGGCCCTCTGGTCGTCCATTCTAGAACCCTGTAGCCTCAAGAGGAGGTCGAGGAAGAGTCTCTGTTGAGGATCTGGTGGTAATGGGGTCCTCTGGTCGTTAAGTCTACGACTCTGTGATTGGATTATGAGACCTTCTAACTCTTCGTCTATGCCGTCTCTTTCTGGACACGCTTCCTACAATAAGAAGAAAAGAAAGATAAAAAATGGCCGGTTGCTTTTCCTTCCACTTACCAGTACTGGTTCGCTGTTGATAAGCCTGTGGTAATGGTTGTCAACGAGGAGTGCCATCTTGTGTATAGTTTAGCTCTTAAAGTCTTTACACAAAAGAAAGAGAACGATATAAGAAGAGAAGGTCAGTTGACTTGTCTCTCGGCCTCGCCTTTGCTCTCTTTTATGAAAGCTATGCTAAGTATACGGAAAATATCCTGAGCCATCATACGGGAATGAACGGAAATGCCTGTTTCAGCCATACAAGAACACAAACAAATGGCCAATGTTTATACTTAAGTATTAGCAGGTCTTTAATAAAGGAGAGGGGTATGGAGGGGGTTATTGGGGTCAGAGGAAATTGTACATTCTATTAGTATTACTATGAAAGACTTACGTTGGCGGATGGCTCCGTTAAGCCATTCAACACCGAACACGCCAAAGGCTGCCGAGTTTTGAAACAAACAAGTCCTAAGTTCCTCATTATTATCAGATTAAATATGTTATGAGTGTATTACTGTCTCCGAACTTATAATTAAAGGACACTAAACTACCTGTCCTTAATACAGAGGTGTCCTCATTTCAGAGGTACTTTTGTATAGGCTTGTACCAATTGGGACACTACAAAATGTCGTCATTATAAAGCTGTATAAAGCCGCCCATTATAACACTGTACACCCTTTATCTGTAGAATAATGACCAACAACAATAGTCCATTATTGTGATCCCATTAATCAGCAGTAATTGCCAGCAGGAGTTATGTCTCTTATCTAGTTACGACTGAGTACATTGCTATATTCGGCTAGACTAAGCTATGTCTCTGTATGTATATATCCCTCGGTTTACTCCATACTGGTCCCACATAGCTACATTATATGCATCCTCAATACACTTGTGAGTATAGTTGAATTCTTTCAATGATTCGCTGGAGTAGTTCAATTCCAATTACTACCGCAGCCTAACATTCCAAACAGCTAGCCAATAATGGTAATATGGTACTAAACTGTACATGTGTATATGCAGGAAATGTAGTGTAGCCTCTTTATTAAGGACATGCCCCATTAGGCCCACACTACCTGTCCTTAATACATGTACAGTGTAGCCTCTTTATTAAGGACACCATTGGGCCCACACTACCTGTCCTTAATACATGTACAGTGTAGCCTCTTTATTAAGGACACCATTGGGCCCACACTACCTGTCCTTAATACATGTACAGTGTAGCCTCTTTATTAAGGACACCATTGGGCCCACACTACCTGTCCTTAATACATGTACAGTGTAGCCTCTTTATTAAGGACACCATTGGGCCCACACTACCTGTCCTTAATACATGTACAGTGTAGCCTCTTTATTAAGGACACCATTGGGCCCACACTACCTGTCCTTAATACATGTACAGTGTAGCCTCTTTATTAAGGACACCATTGGGCCCACACTACCTGTCCTTAATACATGTACAGTGTAGCCTCTTTATTAAGGACACCATTGGGCCCACACTACCTGTCCTTAATACACGTACAGTGTAGCCTCTTTATTAAGGACACCATTGGGCCCACACTACCTGTCCTTAATACAGAGGTGTCCTCATTTCAGAGGTACTTTTGTATAGGCTTGTACCAATTGGGACATTACTAAACGTCCTTATTATAAAGGTATCCTCATTATAAAGGTGTCCTCATTATAAAGGTGTCTTTATAATAGATGTTTGTATTGATGTAGCTAAACAATACACACATCAATTCAAATTGTATCTGCTTCATAGACTATGGACTATAGCGACTTCTCAATGTTGATTGTGGTACATGATTGCTAGCCAATGACTGTGTGTGTATATGTGATCCATTCATCTATTCATTCAAATAATAAGCTGTTTTTGATGATTGAAATTCGAGCCATCAGCACACGCAGTGAAACACACACACGCTCTTCTATCCCATCTCTTCATTTGCTGCGTGCACGATCTGATCCATCTATAATTTCAGCCTATACATGCATGTACATGTATATAACATTGTTTTCGTGAAAATGAAGTCAACAATATAGCACGATTAGTACATTTATATTGATAATAACCGCCATTAGCAGTCTTTCGTAAACTATAATCACGCAATCTTAGTTCTTAAAATTTTAGCAGCTGTAACTTAATTTGTAACTTGTGGGTGGCACAATAGTGTGGCCCCTCTACGGTTGCCAACCAGTGTCTGTTATATGTATATGTACATGTATGTGTATTGTTATTGTATTGAAGCTCCAATTACTATTGGTGAGTTAGTTGTGGTTGTGAGGCTAATTGAGTTTGAGTTAGTTTTGAGGTTTTGTAACTTGTTGGTGTGTCCATAGAACCCATACAGTGCTTACTGTGTTAGTATTCCCTACACCTTATGATTCTCGGCCCACACACACTCATTCATTTTCTTAACTTAACAAAGGGAAACATACCTCCATAAAGTCAACCTTAAAATGCTTTTTAAACTTTATACAACTTGTTTTTTAAGCAAAAAGGTAATTCATTGATAGATTTAATGCATAATTTATTACAAAATCTCTGTACTTTAGAATCACCTTTATTTTCTCTCTTTTTATTATTACTACACTATTACTACAGTATCTATTACCATTGTTATTATTATTTTAGTTACTATTATTTCATATTCTTATATATTTATCATCTTTCTTTCTCTATACTTCTCTGGAGTAACTTAAACCAATAGTTGTTTATCACTAACATGCGTACGTCTGTTGTGATCACCAGATAGTAGATACGTCAGAGGGAGAAACAGACATTCCTGTAATCAAGTACGTCTCACTCATTCTCTCCCACATGATGTGTATCCATTACATACATCCACTGATCCCAAGGGACATAAGCACTCTCTCAGATGATTATCGTAACATGTAAGGGTTATATGCTCTTCTTTCTAAATATTTATGACGTCCCTCATTCTGTTTCATTGTTGACAATGCTAACAGTCTTATGTTATGTTAATGGCCATTTAACTTTATTCCTAGTAATAGCTAGTAGTGTATACACTTGTTTATATTACACCAGTCAATTTTATTGTGTTTTATGCCATACTGACTCAATATATTGTGCTGTGTTAATCAACAACATGGCCATACTGACGTCAGGAAGATGCTTTCTCACTAAATTCACTGTCCATAAACAACAGTCAGCCTTGCTCTGCATATCATTGTGGCTGTAGGCAGTCTCTAGTGTCCTTAATATGGAGTAGCGATATGGGATGAGTGTGTTTAAGTACAAGCTGCTAAGAGAGAGATATTTCTGTTGTATTTGTGCTTCTGTTTACGTGTTGGTTTGTTGATGGAGGTAGTTAAGGATCATTAGGAGCTGAATGGATTTGTGAATGACTGAATGAATGGGTTGAATGAAGGAATAAATGGGCATAAATTAGTGTTAAAAATAATGTTTAAAGTAGTGCTAAGTAGACTAAGCTTTTTAGCTTATGGATACAGTGCTTTTGTATTGCTGAAGTATACAGTGTAGCCTCTATATAATGGTCACTTTGACAGTGTTTCTGTTATACAGAGGTGTCCTTTATGTGGAGGTTATTTTATACAGTAAGGAATGTAATTGGTACACTAGGTGCTGTCCGTTTAATGGAGGTGTATGCTTTAGAGAGTGTCCATTAAAAGAGGCTATACTGCAGTGTTGTTGAAGTTGATTCTAATCTTAATTTAAACCACTTCACTAACAAATGCCTCTTTGTACTTGTAGATAATAGTCAAAACACTCTTAGTAATGAATTTTAATTTGTTACTTAGCAAATTTTATTATAAACTTCAAAATGACAAAATAAAACAGCACATCCAGTGTTGATGATAAAAACTTATTTAAGTATCAAATTAAAACTGGACAAAAATAAAGATATTAAAACTTGCATTATCCTTTGTAATAACAATAATAATAATAATAATAATAATAATAATAATAATAATAATAATAATAAGGTTATTATATAACATGTGTGTTCACTGTGATCTTAGCGTACTTAAGTCCACAACTTCCTATATTTATATTTATTTATTTACATTTCATTATTACCTCTCTCTGAAGTTCTAGCGTGACTACTCTGGCTTCTCTGAACTTTCCTTTTCTGTCCTGTAGCTCCAACCTCACTCTGTTGTATTCTGTATGTGTATGTGTTTATGAAGATGATAAGATAAAGATTAATTATAGTCACGAACGCCTTTCTGCCGCCATGTGAATTTTGTGCGGTCACTCCCCATTCTTTGATTCTCTCTCTTTCTATATCTTTGATCATCGCATGTTCGTTAATTATGTCTTTAGTCTGCCCGTGTGGTCTGTACTTTGCATCTTTTAGTCATGCATTTCTTTAGTCTTTTAGTCTGCTCTCTACTTTCTCTCTTTCTCTCTTTCTCTCTCTCTCTCTCTCTCTCTCTCTCTCTCTCTCTCTCTCTCTCTCTCCCTTCTTTCTCTCTCCCTTCTCTCTCTCTCTCTTGTCCATACTTCTTCTGGGATTTAGATATTGCATCCAGCAGGTCAGACATGTTCTTCCTTGCTGTACAGCATTGCGAATAATCACATATCTTCAAAGAAGAAAGAAGAGAGAGAGAGAGAGAAGGGAGAGGGTGAAGAGGAAAAAGTACCAAATTATGATCACATTACATGTGATTAAGAGCACATAACACGATTAGTTCCTCAATCTCTATATAAGTCCATTCAGAAATCATTACACGTCATTTAAAGCAATTCTTAATTATCGGTTATGGCCTTAAGAATTCAAGCTAACCAAAAATATGCTTACACACACCAAAACACAACCTTATTGAGCCTACGCTGCCATAGACTGGTGATATAGTACTGTCTAGCTATAATAGCTGTATATGTATGTGTGTATATGTACATACCTCTTCAGCTAGTAAGAACTGCTTGTTGGCAAACAGCAGAGCACTTTTATAATGTCCCAATGATGTCAGTGCCTTGCCTATACACCAGTAGCTTTTACACTGACCATATCTGTATGGTAGGGTATCAAGAGAGGGAGAGAGAGAGGGAGGGAGAGAGAAAGGGAGAGAGGGAGGGAGAGAGGGAGGGAGGGAGAAAGGAGAGAGGGAAGGGAAAGAGCAGATAATATAGTTGTATACTATAAAGAGAATTGTGATAGTTTTGCATGTATGTTAATGTAAATGTGCATTAGAAAATGTCATATAACTGGAGAATTTTTTTGGAGCTAATTTTACAAATTAAGTAGTATTGGGACTTTGGTCAAATATGCGTGGGTGATTGTGTGGGTGTGTATACGGTTATATATGGGTCTATGAGTTTGAAATAAGAGTCACTTGTGAATGTTTATATTGACGCTATTAATAGAACAATTATTGTTGTTACTTGTCGTTTAGTTCTTGTGCCAAATACAAGTGTTTCTTGAAATACTTCAAAGCTTCTTTGTGATTCTGTACCAGCAGCTGGAGTGCACCCAAACTGTAGTAGGACTATGTATAGGGAGAGAGATGGGAAAAGATGGTACAAGAGATTGAGCAAGGTCAGGGTGTTAGAGAGAGAGAGGGAGAGAGTTGTGAAAGAAAGCAACAAAAAGAGGTACATAAATGAAAGAATTGCCATAATAAAAGAAAGATATACATGTAGATGTACAGTGTAGCCTCTTTATTAAGGACACCATTGGGCCCACACTACCTGTCCTTAATACATGTACAGTGTAGCCTCTTTATTAAGGACACCATTAGGCCCACACTACCTGTCCTTAATACAGAGGTGTCCTCATTTCAGAGGTACTTTTGTATAGGCTTGTACCAATTGGGACATTACAAAATGTCCTCATTATAAAGGTGTCCTCATTATAAATGTGTTAAAGAGGTTATACTGTATATATATATATTAACAAAAAAGAAATAAATTGATAAGATATTGGAAGGAAGGGGAAGAACATAAAAGCACAAAGGAAACAGAAAATAAAATAACATCCTCTAACTGCAATTGCCATATATGGTGAACATACCTGTGCTTCCGCCACATGGTTCTTGAGATAAATGGATAGTTCCAGTGACTCCCTGTAGCATGTAATGTGTAGAGGAAATGTTGTCAACTAATAGTTGTGGTTAGTTATTGCATTATAGATCAATAATAGGGTTAATTTATGAAATATTGTATTCCCATAAGACAGTTATGATATACCAGTACTCAATACTGTTATTAGTAATGCATACACCAGTACTATTATTTATATACCAGTACTCTTGTTATAAAAATATATTATTTATTAAACCCAGTACAGTGTAGCCTCTTTATTAAGGACATTATTGGGCCCACACTACCTGTCCTTAATACATGTACAGTGTAGCCTCTTTATTAAGGATACCATTGGGCCCACACTACCTGTCCTTAATACAGAGGTGTCCTCATTTCAGAGGTGCTTTTGTATAGGCTTGTACCAATTGGGACATTACAAAATGTCCTTATTATAAAGGTGTCCTCATTATAAAGGTGTCCTCATTATATAGAAGTTTTATATTCTCCTATGCATGAATTACTGTTTAGTCTGTGCTTGCTAATTATTTATTTACTATTGCCAAGAGTATGTGTGAGAGTGAGTGAGTGTCACTGTGTGAATTCAATATTTACTTAGTGTTTTCTGAGTGTATACATATGTCCTCTAATGCCATCATACATTGTTAATGGTGTTTGTGAACAAACAGATGCACAGGATACCGTGTATACAGAACTGTTGCATAAAATGCTGTCATTTATTGCACTATATTGTTGTACAGATGTACCTAAGTGCATGTATGAATGGCTGTTTACTAGGAGGTAATTATTATCAGTAGAATATTAGGATAATCTCAATGGAATACACAGTATCAGGATGATGGGACAAAGGATGCGTGCTTTATCGATATAATGTGTATTTGTGTAATCCCAAAGATCCAATAACAATTCCTAGTATTGGCTCTAGACCTTGTCCTCATGATGTAATGATAGGTTAAATGTATAGCATGGGAGTGACGTAACGAATTAGCGATATAACCACATCTTGTTCTTTGTTGTATCTTAATTATTACTTCAATTATAGACATGAGTAGGTAGTACTATATACATCAGCTAAGGTTTCCCACAGGATTGTCGCATAGCTTTTTGTTATGTCATAAAGTTGCTTCAAAATCCGGTCAAAATCCCTGTACTATAGTACAGGGTCATGGGCCCAAATTTGCCAGAAATAAAAAAGGGAGAATTTTGCATTTATATATATTTTTTTTCTGATGCATATACATGTACTTATGTTGCATTGAGTTTACCAGTGATAATAATGGGATAGCTTTGCTTCTCCAAGCAGGAGGTAAGCATGTCCTAAATTTGTGTTTGTTCTTTGTTGTGCTTCCACGTCTCCAGCCCTCACTGAATAATCTAAAAACTAATAAATACATTACAATAAACTATCAATGTACATGTACAGTGTAGCCTCTTTATTAAGGACACCATTGGGCCCACACTACCTGTCCTTAATACATGTACAGTGTAGCCTCTTTATTAAGGACACCATTGGGCCCACACTACCTGTCCTTAATACATGTACAGTGTAGCCTCTTTATTAAGGACACCATTGGGCCCACACTACCTGTCCTTAATACATGTACAGTGTAGCCTCTTTATTAAGGACACCATTGGGCCCACACTACCTGTCCTTAATACATGTACAGTGTAGCCTCTTTATTAAGGACACCATTGGGCCCACACTACCTGTCCTTAATACATGTACAGTGTAGCCTCTTTATTAAGGACACCATTGGGCCCACACTACCTGTCCTTAATACATGTACAGTGTAGCCTCTTTATTAAGGACACCATTGGGCCCACACTACCTGTCCTTAATACATGTACAGTGTAGCCTCTTTATTAAGGACACCATTGGGCCCACACTACCTGTCCTTAATACAGAGGTGTCCTCATTTCAGAGGTACTTTTGTATAGGCTTGTACCAATTAAGACATTACAAAATGTCCTTGTGATAAAGGTATCCTTAATTAAGGACACCTCTGTATTAAGGAGAAGTAGTGTGAGAATCCTTAATAAAGAGGTTTTAATCTCACTTGTCCATGGTAGGCAATAGCTTCTCTGTAGTTCCCCATCAAGTGATGGACATTACCTAATCCTTCCACTGACTTCCAATACATCATTGCTTCATTGCTAGAGCACTGCATGCATATACTGGAGAGAGAGAGAGAGAAATTAATAAATAAATAAATAAACATTGGGCATAGATTTTTAAATTATTTATGACGAATGGTTTTATGTATACATGTTAACACATATGTCAACAAGATTTTGGAATTTTCTGTCTTGCTGCTGATCATTAAGATTTAATTTCTGGGATACATAATGACATATAATTTATATTTATTTAAAATTAACCTACTGATTATACTTACTTATAGTAATGCAATGATATATGCAGTGATTTGATTCCGGCTTTCTCCTCCTCTCCCTCCTCCTCCTTTCCCTCCTTCTCTTTGCTATTAATCCCTTTCAGTTGTTTTTTCCCTTGTCTGTGGTAGCTGTTGGCCAGCGTGTAGTACAACTCACCAACAAGCGACTATAAAATCAAAATTAATTATTTATAATACGCCACATATTTGAAATACGCAGGTATATACAGCTGCTCAAAAAGGAAGAACTAATTTTCAATACATCAACTGCAAATATTTGTGGCTAGTGCTTATTATGTTAGCTCTTCAAAACAATTACAAAATATTAAATAATAAGGATTTATATAAATTAATAACTATTGAAGTGGACACATAAAGCACAACATCTTAATTGTATAGCTAGATATGAAAGGACGCCTTTGTATTAAGGACAGGTAGTGTGGGACTAATGGTGTCCTTAATAAAGAGGCTACAGCTCTAATACAATTATTAACAAAATTATGTAGCACTCAGCCTGTAACATCAAAGTAGATGTTGCATTCACATAAATACATTATATATTATTTTATTTTAAAATGCATTAGAATTTTATTAGATATTATTATACTTACATTAAGAGGTTTCCCTTTCATCAGATTAAGAGAGAACTGACAATAATTAATAGCTTTATTGTATTTATGAATCCTCTGGAGCTCTTGTGCTCTCCTGTGATACTGCTTCACCTTCTTCTCCACATCATCATCATCAACCTCTTCCTCCTTCTCTCTTTCCTTATAATAATCTCCTGCTACTTCCATCATCTCTCTCTCTCTTAAAACTAAGAGAGACTGAGATAATTTGATTACGCGTGATCAAGTTTATAAAAGGAGGTGCATCATTAACTAGACACTATGCCCACACTAAAGTTTCAAAAGTGGGTGGACGTATAAAGCAATAAATAATAGTGGGCAGGGGCATTTGTATGTTAACACATTGACTGTACAGTATATATGTACCATGTACATGTATACCTGCACAGTATCATGTACTTATTTATGATTGGTAGCTGAAGGAGGAGATCAAGGTGTTAAAGTCAAAATAAATAGATTTCAATAAAAGTGTTTATATAACATTTTCCATAGTCAGCGTTTTGACTAGCTTTCCTGTTTGTCAAAGGGCAGGACGAAAATTAGAGTCTAAATAATTATATTTTGTGTTCAAGAGAGAAGGATTGAAGCCTGTGTAATCCTGATCGACGTATTTATACGAATCTTTTATGTCTTCACTTTCTTGAATTTGTTTTATTTTGTGCGATGATAAATGTGTATCTGATGTCCATTGTCTGTGTGAGAGAGAGAGAAAGAGGGAAAGAGAGAGAGAGGGGGGGGGAGAAAGAGAGAGAGAGAGAGAGAGAGGGAAGAGAGAAATAAAAGAATAGATAATAGTAATAATAGGTGGCCTACTTATCAACACAAGGCTGGCATAAGAGGATATGACAGTCACTGCACTTCATGTTTAATGAAAATGAAGAACAGCCACAACCTGAACAGAAGGGGGAGGATCGCTCGTCGAGAGCAGCTGGAGAATAATGCTCTTCTCCTTCTCCCTCCTCCTCCTCTTCCTCCTATAACAAATATAATAATAATAATTATTATTATTATATAATTAATTGGTTTTAAATTAATTAATTACCGAGGAGCTTAATCTTGATTCGTTCTCATTGTTGCCCATGTAGACTTTCGGTTTTAATGAAGACAAGAAAAGCGACTGTCGTTTTGCCGAAACACGTTTTATTTTACCCTAAAAGCAAAGTATGAGGAGGTGGGCGGAGCTTCTAAAACCTGTACTCACTTTACGAGAGTAAGTGCTGAGGTTCGGCATTCGTCCTGGTACTGGTAGTCCGGCTTTGGCTAATTTAATGAAATATTTTTGAACTCTGCAGCAGACCTGTAATAAAATGAAATGTGTAAGTCCACTCATTTCGACAAAATAACCATTTTTAAAAATGGCAAATTTTTAGAAAATACCCAAGGCTATAGCCCATGGCTTTTTCCAAAAAATGGCTTCAAAATCACCACTAATTTTTATTACATTTTCTGATACATATTGATGTACTTATGCTGTGAAGAAAGTTTGAGCTAATTCCGACTTCAATTTTTTGAGTTACGGCCATTTTAAGAAATCGGCCAAAATCTGAAAAATACCCAAGGCTATAGCCCATGGTTTTTTCCAAAAAATGGCTCCGAATTCACCCCAAATTTTTATTACATTTTCTGATACATATTGATGTACTTATGTTCTGTAGAAAGTTTGAGCTGATTCTGACTTCAATTTTTCGAGTTATGGCCATTTTAAGAAATCGGCCAAAATCTGAAAAATACCCAAGGCTATAGCCCATGGTTTTTTCCAAAAAATGGCTCCGAAATCACCACTAATTTTCATTACATTTTCTGATACATATTGATGCCCTTATGCTACATAGAAAGTTTGAGCTTATTCTGACTTCAATTTTTCGAGTTACGGCCATTTTAAGAAATCGGCCAAAATCTGAAAAATACCCAAGGCTATAGCCCATGGTTTTTTCCAAAAAATGGCTCCGAAATCATCCCAAATTTTTGTTACATTTTCTGATACATATTGATGTACTTATGATCTGTAGAAAGTTTGAGCTGATTCTGACTTCAATTTTTCGAGTTACGGCCATTTTAAGAAATCGGCCAAAATCTGAAAAATACCCATATAGCCCATGGTTTTTTCCAAAAAATGGCTCCAAATTCACCCCAAATTTTTATTACATTTTCTGATACATATTGATGCCCTTATGCTACATAGAAAGTTTGAGCTTATTCTGACTTCAATTTTTCGAGTTACGGCCATTTTAAGAAATCGGCCAAAATCTGAAAAATACCCAAGGCTATAGCCCATGGTTTTTTCCAAAAAATGGCTCCAAATTCACCCCAAATTTTTATTACATTTTCTGATACATATTGATGTAC
The DNA here is from genome assembly GCF_000090795.2 of Amphimedon queenslandica. NCBI lineage: Eukaryota > Metazoa > Porifera > Demospongiae > Haplosclerida > Niphatidae > Amphimedon > Amphimedon queenslandica. The sequence continues at coordinate 21,932 of NW_003546593.1, forward strand.
TTATGCTACTAAATAATAATACACACTTTGTTTATCTCTTCTTACTTGTTTTGGTGTCCTGTTTCCCAAAGCATTTGCAATTTTCTGCCATCGTTTAGCCTCAACCTCTTCCGGCGGGTACAGCTGCAACAGCTCCTCAAGACGACCCTGTCACATGCAACAGTCAAAAAAGAAAAGAAAACAAGACTAATCTAACCTGCTCTTCTTCAGACCACATGTTGTCCTTGTACTTTCCCTTTGATTGAGAAGCAGCTGTACTTACTGTCTTCCTACTAGAAGAAGCTGGATCAGTAAACTTCAAGACTTCTTCTTTAACAGGTGGCACAACTTCAATTGTTGCTGGAGCCATCTTCTTACGAGTGTTGTAAGGTTCACTTTCATTGATTGCCTTGTACTGCTCTAAGTTTATCTCTGGGACGGTAGCCAGTCTTTGTCTTGTTGGTAAAGTAAGTGACTGCAATAAGTAAAAGATTCTTTTAATTGAAAAGAATCTCTACTTATCACATGTCACTTAATGGACAAAGCATCTCTTCATTCATTAGCTCCTTTACTATAATTGCAGAACTGCTACTTGCATGTACATGCATAATACCATTATGTATATCATTCTATACAAATGGTATTGAATTGCATTTCAATAACACAATTCCATAATACTGAATAATAATAACTACGTAAGTTATCATAGTGTGAATGAAATAGGTGTACAACTAACTCCATCTCTTAATTGCGTTATGATTGAGTTTGGATCAGTCTCTGCTTTTGATTTGAGCTCAGTTAATAGCTCTAGATCCTACCAGATTTGCATAATAAATGCATTACGTGATGATCATAGTATCTTATTTTAAAACCTTAATTGCTTTCATTTTTTGAGCTTCAAGAAGACTCAATGTCCTCAGTAGAGATTGGTAGCTGAAATAAAACAGATTGCATCACGTGACCAGCTATATGATTCCTTACTCTGGATTGTATTTGAGGATTTCATTGTCAGAATGATAATAATATCCATCAGCCATTTTATTATTAATAACCATTAATTAACGATTAATAACAACCCAATGATTATTCTGAACGCGGGGGCGCAGGTGTCAATAAAACAAGACAAACAACCGTATATTTACCGTATAACCAACAATGTGGTCTCTCGCTGTCGCAGTGTTAGCTCTTGTCTCTGCCATTGTCTTCATTTACTGGTCCCTGGGTAGGAATCCAGTTCACAGGGGACTGCGAGGTGGATCAATACGCCCTCCCGTACAACAAATACTGGCAGAAAGAGAGAACTTGAGCTATGGGCTGAAAGAGTACACGGCCCCGCGGGTGACGGGGGTTCTCTTCAGAATATTAGTATGGCTCTCCTTCACGAGATTGGGCTACGTCATTCTCGTTAGGAGGAACATGAGAAAAAGCAACCTCCACATATTCAAAGGAGAATACATACCAGATGAGCCCACACATAGACCTTGTATTCATTATGCGATTACTGATGCAAACAAGACCACGCCCAGTTGCGTGGGCGCTGAATTTTTCCTAGGTCTGCATAAAGCACAAATTGCGAATGAGTTTAAGCCGTTGAGTATTGTCGAGCTTCATTTGGCTTATAAATCGGGGAAGTTGACCCCAGTTGATGTTGCTCGTTCTGTTTTGAAAGCTGTGTCTGATTCAAACGAGATGGACCCACCTCTTCGGGCTATTGTGGAGTGCTATGCTCCTGTTGTCATGGAGATGGCGGAGTCCTCGTCCCAACGCTGGGCAAAGGGAGAGCCCCTTTCTCTTTTAGACGGCGTCCCGGTTGCAATAAAAGGCGAAATGTACCTCGATCCGTACCCTTTCCTCTGCGGGGGTAAAATTAAAATTGCCGCAATGGAGGGGGTGAGTGAGGGGCCCAATATTAGCACACTGAGGGGCTCTGGTGCAGTCATTATTGGTATATGTAACATGCAGGAACTAGGTAAAGGCACTCTTGGGTCGAACCCTCACTCGGGGTACCAAACTGCCCGTAATCCTCACAATATTGATCATTTTTGTGGAGGGAGTTCTTCAGGTGCTGCTGCTTCAGTTTCAGCTGGTCTTTGTCCGCTTGCTATGGGCGGAGACGGAGGTGGGTCTATAAGAATCCCTGCATCACTCTGTGGGGTTGTTGGTCTCAAACCGACGTATGGTTTGTTAAGTAGTGTGGGCGGGACACCAATGGGTTTCACAGTTGGAGTCCCCGGGCCTATTGGTGCTACAGTACTTGATACCGCCATTGCCTTGAGTCTTTTGGACAAGGAGAAACATGTCTCACTCTCCTCACTGAATCTAATTGATCTCTCAGACCTTAAGATTGGTGTTTATTGGGATTATTTCAATCATTGCAATAAAGAAGTCAGAGACTCTTGTCGTAAAGGACTCGATGCTTTTGAGACGCTAGGAGCTCAAATTAAAGATATCGTAATACCTGAACTGGAGGAAGCTAAAGTGGCCCATATGTTTATCATTCTCACCGAAGGCTCGAGCTCACTATCAAACGAAATAGACAAACACTTTTGGGACTTTAATCCAGAAACCCTAACCCCGATACTCGTGGGTCTCCACACTTCGGGAACCGATTATGTCAATGCAATGAAACAAAGAACGAGGTCTATTGCTTTCCTAAAGAAACTCTTTGAAGAAGTTGACATTATTGTTATGCCAGCCACAGCGTGTACTGCTCCAATGATACCATCGAAATCCCTCTCTCATGGAATCAGTGATGTGAAGACCTCCGGGGATCTTATGAGGTTTTCATTCCTTGCTAACCTGACGGGTATACCAGGCCTGGTACTGCCCATTCAAAGGGAAGGGTTACCTATTGGTCTCCAACTATTAGGTCCCTGGTACAGCGAGGGACTTTTACTAAGAGCTGGACTCGCTTTAGAAAGCGCTGGAGTGTCAGCTACTAATAGGCCACAAGTGTATTATGATTTATTAAAGTGACACTTGTTCTTCTAATAGTCATTATTAATATCAATGGAATTGTTGTATAAATGCATTCTCTGTATAGCTCTTTGGTTCTACTGTATTTATTTTGCATAATGTCCACCATTCAGTCATCAATTCACACAGTTTCATTTATTTAGGAAAAAATCAACAAAATTAAACTATCATTGATCAATACTGATTCATAATTGACTACCATAATCAGAAAAGGTAGCTTATAAACATAATAATAATAATACAATAATCCATTATTTTATAATGGTATTTCTAAGTGTTTGAGATCTACACACTCCTTTCCCTTCCACTTGGAATGGGGTCCCTTTATAAACTGCCACACCTTCGGCAGTAGTAACGAGGTCGGGCTGAACCTTCTCAAATATCTTCTTCTTTGGATTCAACTGTGCATCAGGCTCCCCTGAGAAGAAGAGTAAATTATTTTCTACTAAAATCTAATAATGAATTTCAACTAGAAGTGTCAGTAAACAATGAAAGAGTTGGGAGATATTGCAAGCTTCATTAGTAGAGAATAGAGATCTTCTTAAACAATAAATAAAAGCACAAAAGCTCTTTTGTATGCACACAGCAACTGACCAGCTGCAGGTCAAACATTACTCTATACTTACTATTCTATGGACTCTTTGTTTACAATTTAATGGCTGAAAGGAACATACATGTGTTCACTAGCAGCTGTTGCTAATTGAAATAATATTAATTCATTTTTAATTACCTGGGTATCCTTCAAAGACTATTCTATCACCAGGTACGGAGCCAGGGGGCGGGTCTAATATCTCGACCTTATTTGGAGTGCTGGCACACATCACCATTGCCTCTGATAGAACACCACGCATTCTAAAATAGAGAGAGATAAAAGATTGATTTAGTTTGAGAATAATTTTCTAATCCTACATTGTACAATCATATACTACCCAAAAATATATAAATTAAATGTTTAATACATGTACATGTATATAGTGCAGCCGTTATATAATGGACACTTTGGTATAAGAAAGTGTCTCTGTTATACAGAGGTGTCCTTTATGTGGAGGTTATTTTATACAGTAAGGAATGTATTTGGTACACTAGGTGCTGTCCGTTAAATGGAGGTGTACGCTATAGAGAGTGTCCATTAAGAGAGGCTACACTTTTAATGTTAAAACAATACAGAAAATTAGCCTCTCACTTAGCAGGTTTTAAGTTACACATTGTTATCACTAAACGATCCTATAAATGAAATACAATTATTATAATAAAAGGGTGAATATTTCTTGCCTTCATTTCTTCAATGGGGATAAACTTCACTAAACCACTGCATACAGTCCTAGGCTTTTCCTCACCAACATCAACTAAAAAATTATAAAAATAAAATAACTTGAGATTTTTTTGCTTGTCACGGATTTCGTGACATATAGTACAATTACATGGTCTTAGGCCAAATTTTGCCAAAAATCAAAAATAGAGATTTCTCTATTTTTATTCCATTTTCTGATACATATACATGTTCTTATATTGTGTAGAAAGTTTGAGATGATTCCGATTAAAATTGGATTTTTTACAGATTTTCAAAGTTACTCCAGAATTGGGTCAAAAAGACCATACATAGTACAAGTTCATTATTAATAATAAATGGCATGTTTTGAAGACTCCACCTTACTTTCTTCCACATAGAGGGTATCAGCATCAGGATGTAGTTTAACTGACAGTATTTTACCAACTCTCATGTCAAGCCGTGAGACATCAACTGGTTTATCTCCTCCACCCACAGCCCCGCCCCCTTTCCCTCCTCCTCCACCTCCTAAAAAAGACAATGAGCCATTATTAGCTAAGTTATAATTCTTACCAGTTGCTTCAGTTGGTTTCTCTTTCTTTCCTTTGCTGGCTTTAGCAGCTGGTTTCGACTCACTCTCTTCCACCTTCTTCTCAGGAGGAGCAGATACTGGTTCTTGTGTTGGTTTCTTAACAGATTCAGTAGCTACTGGTGCAGCTGCAGAACTTGCAGCTGTAATAGCTGAAGGATTAAATATATGATGACCTAAAAATAAAATTTAAATTTGTACATAATTTTAGCTGCAGCTATCAGTATTCTAAGGTCTAATATCTGCTATAAATAGGAGGATTTAATAATTGCAATAATTATAAATTACTAACGTCCATTTAATATTTCAGCATCAATCAATTCCTGCTTTAACTTCTCAATTTCACTTGTCAGCTCTGCATTTTCCCTTTCTAGTTTAATAACCAGTTCCGATTTCTAATTAGTATCATAATAATTATAACTTTATTATCCTTATTACTTGTCTAGGAGCTAAATCACTCTTTTTATTTTCTACAAAATTACATATAAAATTAATTTATACCAGTTGCCAGTATATTCAAGTTGCATGTTTACCTGCTACCTGCTGCAGTACATCAACGCAAAGGCTGAGGTGCTTCAGTGCCTCGTCAGACTCTCTGGAGCGATATTCCAGCCTTTTCAATCTCTCTTCATAACAATCAGCCATGATAACATGTGTCAGGGGCGTGGCTACATAAAAAGGCGCGGCGTGGATAGATAAAAGGCGTGGCTAGGTTATAAAATGCTTTAGTGGGCACAAAAATTATGACTAAGGTTTCAGAAACAAAAATTAGTCTCGAAAACCCCAAAGAATTTAGATGCAGATCATTTGCGAAAATCAACCTCTGCTTGCATATCGTGGGAAAAAGAAATGGCTACCATGAACTTAACATGATCCTGTCCTTGTTGAAATTGGCCGATGATATAGCGATATCCCGATCTGCTAATGGTAAACACACTGTTGAATTTACTGGAAAATATGCTTCCAAGCACATTGATTCGCAGGACAATTCTATAATAACGTCCCTGAGTTATCTGGAACAAAATGCAGGAATGAGAGGTAAATATAGAGTTCAAGTCGATAAGAATATACCGGTAGGTTCTGGAATGGGTGGTGGTTCTACAAATGCTGCCGCAGTCATTTTAGCTATTAACAAAATAGAAACTCTCATGATGTCCAAAGAGCAGATGGTTGATTGCGCTTCTCAAATAGGAACTGATGCTGTAGCTTGCTTAAAGATGATTAGAGAATTGGATGCTTCCCTAAAACTTCTAGAACCTCAATCTTGCGATCATAGATATGCATTGGAGCAGCAAAATAAAATGCATGGCTTTCTTGCAAATGAAATTGAAACAGAGATCTATCCAATAGAAATGGATTGTAGAGACTGGATTATTGTGTTAGTATCTCCCAACATACACTCTAGCGCTGGAGATGCCTACAGAAAATTTGCCTCTGGATTTAAAGGCTCTGATCCTTTTATTCCTTCACTTAATGATAAAGAAAGTATTATTGATTTTAGTAGAAAATTGAGATGTGATCTGGATTTTTTGAGCAGTCTTACGAATGACTTAACTATCCCTGTGGCCAACCTGATACCTGAAATTAGTGATATTTTGGATGTATTGCTACAACAGGATGGATGCAAGATTTCAAGAATGACCGGCAGCGGCTCAACCTGCTTTGGTATTTTTACAGATCCCATCTCAGCGGAAAAAGCATCGCAATCCCTGAAAAGTACACTTCCAAATACCTATGATATATTCATCACTGAAATTCTCTGATTTATTGGCAGTCTTTTACCCTTTTTATTACTAGTAAATTACTACAGGAACGTTCAAGAATGGCCACCTGCAATACCACTCAAATTCATCTGGATTATTTTTTTAACTTGAATATTAGCTACTCAACGTAAAGTTTTATTAGCATATTTTTTATTGCAATTTTATGGTAGATCTAAACACTTACTTTGGTATAAATTCTTTCTTGTGTATGCACAGTTCAATAGCAAAAAGGTGGTTGCATGGCCCTTTGGCTTAAATCGTGAGACCCACATAAGATCTTTATCTATAACTTTAATTAATTGTAGGCGGGGCTCAATCTGTCAATAAAAATACCGTATTGTGTCTATTTAAAGGCTCATTGCGGTAATTCCAATATAATTATTGGGTGGAGCTCCTAGTAAACAAAGTCCCTCAATCTTCACCTTCTCTCTCTCTCTCTCTCCTCTGCTGTAATGGCTGAAGGACAACCACCACCGCTACAGGTAACACCTTAATAATGACACATTTAATAATATTTTTTGGGTAAACAGCAATCACAATGCTAATAATTAGTTTTCCAAACTTGATTATTTTTACAAATACCGAAGTTGATATAAGAATAATGTACTTAAACAATTAGAGAGTACGTATTATCTATAATCGATACGAATTTTAATGGGTATAGTTTTATATAGTTCATTTAATGTTTATTTGATGTACATGTACATACTGCATGGTTATTATTACCCTGTTCTTACAGATTTCCGACCCATCTCCCGGGGGTGTGGTGACATCCTTTCAACCAGTAGCTGTTCGTGAGTATTATAATTCGCTCGTTTATTTTGACATTGAGAAGAAGATTGGTCAGGGACAGTTCAGTGTTGTGTTCAAGGCCTGCAGTAAGACTGACTCAGAAAGGGTAGCCCTCAAGAAAATACAAGTATGTCACTTATGAAGACATTTCTTATTGCATGTGTAATATGTACATGTATGTTTGCGATTCGATAAAACAAAATGGAGTGAATTTTTATTAGCAGTTTAGCACAAAATGAAAGTCTTCCTCAAGTTATCCCTGTTATATGGCATCTTTTTCTTTTCAAATAATTATTCATTTATAATAAAATTTCTTCTTTTGTTTTCAGATATTTGAGATGGTCGATGCTAAGGCTAGACAGGATTGTTTGAAGGAGATTGAGTTGCTTCAATCTCTTGATCACCCGAACATTATAAAGTATTTGGCCTCCTTTGTAGAGAATAACGAGGTATATCACTTAAAGTCCTTGTTTACTTTTAAGCTACTAATGTCTCCTTTTTCTCACGCTTCCTTTTCTCTCTCTTTCTGTTTTTCTCTCTCTCTCTCTCTCTCTAGTTATATATAGTTCTTGAATTGGCGGAAGCTGGTGATTTATCTCGAATGATAAAACATTTCAAGAAGAGAAAGCAACTGATTCCAGAGAAGACCATCTGGTAATAATAATTTCAAATGAATCGCTATAAAGAAATTTTTGATTTCTCTCTCTCCACTGTCCTCCCTCCTTTTTCTCTTTCTCTTGTCCCAAGGCGTTATTTTGTTCAAGTTTGTTCTGCACTGGATCACATGCATACCAGAAGAGTCATGCACAGAGGTATAGCCCCTGTAATTAATAATCTCATTATTATTAACCTCATGAATATTCATTAGACATAAAACCAGCCAACGTCTTTGTCACTAGCACTGCAGTCGTAAAACTCGGGGACTTGGGTCTCGGAAGGTTTTTCAGTTCAAAAACAACAGCTGCCCACTCATTAGGTAGACACATGTAACTTTTCTTATTCTAATTAATGCCCGAATAGTTGGAACGCCGTATTACATGTCGCCGGAGAGAATACATGAAACTGGATATAATTTCAAGTCTGATATATGGTCACTTGGGTGCCTCCTTTATGAAGTATTTTTAACTATAAATTAGTACTAATTATGATTATTAATTAATTTCGATTGTTGTTTTATTTTTGTTTGTCTTTTCATTCCAGCTGGCAGCACTTCAGTCGCCATTCTACGGCGATAAGATGAACTTATACTCGCTCTGTAAGAAGATAGAGAAGTGTGACTATCCACCACTACCTTCTGACATTTATTCACAAAAAGTAAGAAGACTATGACAATAACTAATAGTACTATGTAATCATGGCTTCTCAATCTCCTTTCTCTCTCAAATTCCTCTCTCTCTCTCTCTCTCCCTTATCTTTTCCCATCCTCTCTTTCTTTCTTTTGCCCCTCTCTCCTCTCCCTCTTTCTCTTTAGTTAAGAGATTTAGTTGATAGTTGTATTAACCCTAATCCAGAGATCAGGCCTGACATTCAGCGTGTGTACTCAGTCTCACAGCAGATGAGAAGTATTACAGCTGGTCCCCCTCCAGCTGTTGCTACTGGTCCAGGAGCTGGAGTGGAACCCAATCCGGTCTCATGAACACTCTCTCAATCTTTATTTTTATATATAAATATACTTTTTTGTAGAATGAGCTCCATTTTATGATTTTTTTGCTCTTTTATTTTTAATGCATCACTTAACTATTATTCATAGTCAATTAATTAATTAATGTAACTACCTTATTAATATTCATTAGTCGTTGTCATGGCTACTCGACAAAAGATGCTCGGGGATTTTCGCTCGTAGGAATCCATCATGAGTAGGAAAGATCTGCAATGTTTGGGATCACAGAGGCCGTCACTTTCTGCCAATCCACTGTTAATAGCTGTAAGAGAACCCTTATCTCGAGAAAAATAACTTCATCTGTTTCATTTCTGTCTCTCTGTCCCTTTTTTGCTTTCCCTTCCTTAGCCTGAGCTTGGCAAGTCCAGGAAAAGATGCTTTTCCCTGCCCTCACCTGATTTCACTTATGGCATGAGGACAATATGCTTTGATGGAGGGGTAGCTGAAGGTAAATAATGTCCTCTACTTGTATTAAATCTTAAATCTTCTCTCTTTCCCTCTCTCTCTCTCCGCTCTCATTTCTGCAGCTGTTTCAATATGGCATGCAGCAAAAGGTTCTATGGCTAGACAAAACCAAACACCAGAGAAGGACTTCATAGCTCTTAACAAAATGGCAGCTCAGAATGGCCTCACTACAGCACAGGAGCAAAGCCAGTTCAGAGCTTGTCACGATATAAGACGAAGAGACAAAGATCGGGACTCACAACTTGGAAAATCTCGCTATCCGCCAGAAGGGATGACATTTGGAGTATCAACAAGACCTTCTACTCCATTGTTTGAACTGCTTGAGAACAGATATGGTGAGAAATGGCTGACTGATAGAAGAGAAGCAGAGAAAAGGCAGAGGGATAAAATCAAAGAGCAAGTAAGCTAAGCAATAATATTATGCAGGTGCAATTTGACTCTTTCTCCCTCTCTCTTCTCTCATGGTAGAGTCTTTGTGGTAAAGTTTTTGAAACGAATGCATCTCTCCTTCGAAGACACTCAGCTCCTGTTGATCCTC
>NW_003546593.1:34532-37120 GCF_000090795.2 Amphimedon queenslandica
ACATTAATGTAGAGTAGTTAGCATAAGCTGTGTATTATCAAAGTCTCCCAGGTCCACTCTTAGTGTGTTTGATCCTTCTTTAGTAAGACGATGAATCTTGCTCAACCCTAACCAAAACTCACCAGTAAGGTTACCAAATCCATTCTCATAGTCAGTCCAGTATCTATAGAAATCAACAGATCCATCTTGTCTCCTCTGAAATACAGTCCATCCACCACCATCAGTCTCCATATCACAGTATACCTGTGATCCAATAGTGTATAATTATAAATTACTTTCAACTAACTTGAAATGGAGTCCCTCCATCAGGATTAACAGTATAGACACCACTTATATCAGAACCAGTCTCAAACAAGCTCTTACAGTCTCTGTTATCTACAATAAGTATATCATGAATTATTCCAGTTATGTACAGTACCTTGTGGACAAGACTTTGGTTGTACTTTAGGACATAGAATATATCTTGTTTTACCAATTCCTCTAATGGTAACAGTCTGTCCTAAGTTACTAATGATACAGCATACTCTTAGATACAGTGATGGTTCATGTTCATATCCAGTACAATCAGCCATACAATAAGATCCTTCTCCTTCATCAGTGGTAACTATTAAACACAGCAACAAGAGCATGAAGATGAACATCTTTGAAATTTTACTAGACTGTACGTGAGCTTGACAAGAACTGGAATTCAAGCCATCTATTGAATGAGCAGTTGTATTTGCAACATGATAGTGTAAATACTTTACCGGTAAATTTCTGCTGTTTAGATACACCACTAGTGATGCACTAGTGTTGATATTGGTACATAGCCAAAAAGAGTTACTGATATAAGAACTGTTGATAAGTATAATAATTCTTAATAAAAATAATGATTGCACCCACAAAATGACATGAAAAAAAACAGTTTGAGTACAGAGAAAGAAGAGATGCTACTGTTTTTAAAAAAGAACCTACCAAATTTTGACTATAAATATTAATGACACTAATCAATGATTATTGTTAAGAATAACAAATGACTATTTTTATTCTTAAAACATTTTCATAAAAGTATCGGTATCGGCCATTTTAATGAAATTTTCACAAATTAATCAGCTGGTTAATATCGATTTCAAAAATGTGTATCAGTGCATCACTATACACCACCAAATTATGCCACGCATGATTGCTGCACTCTTAATTTGATTTTGTAGAGAATTGAAATGATAATTAATTGACAATTCCTCTGTACATTAGACTCTTAACTGATTCCTCATAGTCTCTAGTAGTACTAACAGGGTTTAGTTTGAGAAGTGTAGAGTGTTGTTTTGTTGAGTCCTTTAGTTAGTACTTGTTAGTATTCAACAACAACATAAAGATGAACATCTTTAACATTTTACTAGACTGTATGTGAGCTTAACAAGGACTGCATGGAATTCAAATTAATGAATTAGTTAGCTACTTTTATGGAAAATCACAGTTAACCTACTTAGTCTTCTGTGACCATCAATAGTATTAGTTGTCAGCTACTAGTAGCTGGAAAAGTTAATGATAAGATTCATTATTGGTGGCCCCACTGTACTCTTTTTTCTATTACTTTTTTTATTTTTAAAGTTGTCTTCTTATTTTATAATTTCTCTTTATATTTACTTGCTCTCCATCATACTCCATTCCCTCACTACAGGAGCAGAGCAGGTATCATAATCTGATCAAAAAGGAGGATTAAAATACAAAAATCAAAAATGAAATACACTAATCACTGCCTTCATCAGCTTGTACAGGAGGCGCTATCACTCTACAACTGTCCTTTTGCTGTCCAGCTGGTAAGAAATTAGTACTCCTTTATACTTTAATGTCACAGGCCCGTGTGCAATAACATGGTCACGTGGTATCATTCATTGCATACAAAATCTTCTCACTTTCCCTCTCTCTCTCTCTCTCTCATTCCTGCAGCTGTTTCAATATGGCATGCAGCAAAAGGTTCTTTTGCTAGACAAAACCAAACACCAGAGAAGGACTTCATAGCTCTTAACAAAATGGCAGCTCAGAATGACCTCACTACAGCCCAGGAGCAAAGCCAGTTCAGAGCTTGTCACGATATAAGACGAAGAGACAAAGATCGGGACTCACAACTTGGAAAATCTCGCTATCCGCCAGAAGGGATGACATTTGGAGTATCGACAAGACCTTCTACTCCATTGTTTGAGCTGCTTGAGGACAGATATGGTGAGAAATGGCTGACAGAGAGAAGAGAAGCAGAGAAAAGGCAAAGGGATAAAATCAAAGAGCAAGTAAGCTAAGTAATAATATTATGCAGGCGCAATTTGACTCTTTCTCTCTCTCTTTTCTTTGATGGCAGAGTCTTTGTGGTAAAGTTTTTGAAACAAATGCATCTCTCCTTCGAAGACACTCAGCTCCTGTTGATCCACCACCACTGTGGAAAATGAAGCGATTCTCTAAAGTATGCAGTCTCTTTTCCTTGCCCTCCCTTCAACCATTTTTATTTTAGATCCCTGCAAGCTTAAATACCTTCTATTCAGACAAGGAGAGAAGCAGAGCTTTTAACTATCACATGTCAGACTCCATTGGAAGGAAAGGGACAATAGGACAAG
>NW_003546593.1:37130-44870 GCF_000090795.2 Amphimedon queenslandica
ATTAGTACAATCAGCCATACAATAAGATCCTTTACCTTCATCAATGGTAACTATTAAACACAGCAACAACAACATAAAGATGAACATCTTTGACCTTTTACTAGACTGTACGGGAGTTTGACAAGGACCAGAATTTAAAGCTACCTTCTTATGGCTACTGTTGACTTTTGAAATTTTTATTAAATTTCCTCCCTCTTTTTTATTTCTTAGTTACATAGTAATTGTTTACATTAGGTCTTGTAACTGATCCCTTATAGTATTTCTAAGCTCCTATTCCTGTTAATTACTGTTAATTAGGCGAAGCCCTATACTGATGAAGTGAGTCAGTATGTACTGGCAGTATAGGATCATCTGACTATTTTTAAAGTTAAATAATCTCATCTTCATGATAGTGTAGCTGGGGGTGGAGCACTAATGTTTTACATTCGTCTAGTTATAAAATATATTTTGGTATCCTATGAATAAAATGCACTGACCACAATGACCATTGCTCTCCTTATTAGACTCTTAACTGATTCCTTAGAACCAGCCAATCACTAGAAATCATTTGCTAACTTACCAAAATTAATGCTACCCCTTGAAAATTACCAGTTATATTGGTATCTTCCTAATCATATCACAGTATACCTGTGATCCAATAGTGTATAATTATAAATTACTTTTAACTAACTTCAAATGGAGTCCCTCCATCAGGATTAACAGTATAAACACCACTTATATCAAAACCAGTCTCAAACAAGCTCTTACAGCCTCTATTATCTACAATAAGTATATCATGAACTATTCCAGTTATATACAGTACCTGATGGACATGACTTTGGTCGTACTTTAGGACATAGAATATATCTTGTTATACCAATTCTTCTAATGGTAACAGTCTGCCCTAAGTTACTAATGATACAGCATGTCCTTATATACAGTGATGGTTTGTGTTTATTATATCCAGTACAATCAGCCATACAATGAGATCCTTCTCCTTCATCAATGGTAACTATTAAACACAGCAACAACAACATAAAGATGAACATCTTTGACATTTTACTAGACTGTACGTGATATATTCCACAGGAAGTGGCTAGTATATATTGAACCAGGGAAATGTATTACACAACAGGAAGTAACATTATTAAATGAACATAAAATAAATGAAGTTGATTGTGACATAATAATTGTACAGTGTTGGAAACTTTCACTTTCTTCTTTTCCTGTACATTTCTTTCTAAATAAGAAAGTGTCATCATTTCCATGTGACATCAAAGCGTTACTGACTTCAATATGTTGCTCAGGCGAGATCCTTTCGTAAGGAGCATTGCTCTTCGTCTGGAGGATTGCTATTTGTATCTTCTATCTCGTCTTCCACAGCAAGCTCAACATTATTTTTTACTAATGACTTTAATCTTTTCTATGCCTTGCATCTTATGGCTTCCCTGGATACAAGCCAGCTAGAGTATGGAGTATCTGGTATACACTTCAAATGATATTCATAGTCCCTCTGGTTAGGCTCTGCCCTTGGGACTATGAATATCATTTTCAGTATATCCCTGATACTATACTGGTACTCCCCTTGAAGCCATGCTCTAATTAATGTTTGTATGATAGTGTGTGGGTGTATCAAAGGCACAGCCACAAGTTTATATAGTGGAGATCACTACAAGGTATGACAGACTGTAATATTGAAATGACATAATAATATATCAGCACAATCTAAACACACTTATGTGTGTGGGGGACAGTATTTAATTGTTACGACGAGTTTTTATCTCTGTAAACTTGAGACTAATATGTGCACTTTTCCATCACCACCAAACAATTCCTTGACTATTATAAGTTGAAGCATTAAAATAATGACCATTAAGAATTGAAAGAAAGCAGTTATTATACCACCAGGCACCAGTATAGTACTGAGCACAGTTACCTTGATGGATATCATTATCATTATCTCTTGTACTGAATCTCCTTCCATTATGACTATCCCCATCAGTACCAGAGTACAGCAGTCTACAGCAGTACTTTAAGTTCTGCGGTCATTCCATTGTCTATACTGGTTTCAGTGATTTTAGTGAAGGATCTTTAAAGTGCTTAATTAAAGTGTTCAGTAGTGTTGGTAACTAAAATGGAGCTGTACATATTATCATGTAGCATTTTACATCATACATGTACATGCATGTTACTAGAAGTTTCCATGTACGTGTATGTACATGTACCTGTACATGTACATGTACATCTATGTACATGTACATGTATAGTAACAAAAGTAGATAATAATTAGAGGAGAGTGTCCTACTGTCGCCTATACCCCCTGCTTTATCAATCATCACTGCATAGAAATGGAAAGTCACATTCTAGTTATTTCTGTATTTTTTAGTGGTTATTCGAAAATAATTAGCAATAACTACTCAAAATACATATGTAATTACTACTCAAATAAAATATGGAAATAACCGGAATGCGAATTTCCATTTTTATGCAGTGATGAAGCAGACCATAAGCCGGTAGGACACTCTCCTCTAATTATTATCTACTCTTGATAGTATCATGTCACCATTTAGTGTATAGGAATGTATAGTAACCCAGTAGTATTCATCCTGTATGATGAACATGTGAATGTGATTCCATTTAACCTTTAGTCTGTACATTAAAACTGAAATACTGACTGAACCTGACATGTTTAAGATTTCTAAGAATGTTATCTTGAGGCAATTTAAAATATGACATTACAGTATGTTGGAATTAATAATTAATAAAGTCAATAGTTAATAATTATTAATAATCACTACAAGGTATGACAGACTGTAATATTGAAATGACATAATAATATATCAGCACAATGTAAACACATGTCTGGGGGGGACAGTATTTAATTGTCACGACGAGTTTTCATCTCTGAGAACTTGAGAGTAGTTGATTTCCATTGGTTCCACCTAATTCCACCACCATTATTAGTTGAAGTATTAAAATAACGACCATTAAGATTTGAATCATAGCAGCCAATAAAAAAATACCACCAGGCACCAGTGTAGGCCTGAGCACAGTTATCTACATTGTCATCATTATCATTATCATATGTACTGAATCTCCTTCCATTATGCCGGTACAGACTTTCCCCAGCAGTACCAGAATATCCTCCAAATGCTATATGTAGTCTATATTCAGTACTACCATCGCTAACATTAAATGTAGAGTAGTTAGCATAAGCTGTGTTTCCCCCAAAGTCTCCCAGGTCCACTCTTAGTGTGTTTGATCCTTCTTTAGTAAGACGATGAATTTTGCTCAATCCTAACCAAAACTCACCAGTAAGGTCACCAAATCCATTCTCATAGTCAGTCCAGTTCCTATAGAAATCAACAGATCCATCTTGTCTCCTCTGAAATACAGTCCATCCACCACCATCAGTCTCCATATCACAGTATACCTGTGATCCAATAGTGTATAATTATAAATTACTTTTAACTAACTTCAAATGGAGTCCCTCCATCAGGATTAACAGTATAAACACCACTAGTAGTGCTACCATTATTGTACCAATCCTTGCAGTCTCGAGGAACTATATAATACATAGAGTAATAATAGTAGGAGTGCTCTTTGGGAGATAAAGCATAAAAATATTTGCTACTGACTAGATCCTGTACCATCGAGTGCATTGCTATGCTATGCACCTATATTATGTACTATAACTATCCACTGTGCATGCTCTTCAGGTCTGTTTGATCTATTGACTTTATTACAGTATTTGTACCTTGAGTAGAGTTTGATGGTACTACACTAGGACAAGACTTTTGTGGTTCATTAGGACAGGACTTTGGTAGTACTTTAGGACAGAGAATGTATCTATTAATACCATGGTCTCTGATAGTAACAGACTCTCCTAAGTTACTGCTGTTACAGCATACTCTTAGATACAGTGCTAGTCCCCCACCACGTTGATATGATCCAGTATTAGTACAATCACTAGCCATACAATAAGATCCTTCAGTTCCAGTAACTGACAGTAACACTAAGAGTATGAAGAACAATGAGCCATGATCCATTGTAGCTATAGCTAGTATGGACTGGAGGTGTTTCAGTGGTGCTGTTGGCTTTAAATGATCTTGCAAATGATGGAGAGTCTAATTATATACAGCCTTGTTAGTATGGGCTGTATGTAATACTTGATTCTCAGAAAAGAGGAAATGTTCATATTATCAAGTGTTGCTGTGATAGAAGCAATATCTAACATGATTAGAGGTGCATGCTAGTATATAGTGACATGTTATGGACATGTTGATTATACTCATTGTACATCATTGTTATTTTAGTGAAGGATCTTTAAAGCACTAAATTAAAGTGTTTAGTAGCATTGGTAACTAAAATGTAATAAAAGTGGACCTGTACACATTATGTAGGATATTACATACATGTACATGTATGCACATGTACATTGAAACATGTATAGTATCATTATGTTAGGATTTAGTATTATAGGAACTTATTACTTATAGTAACCCAGTAGTATTCATCCTGTAAGATGAGCATGGTAATGTGATTCAATTTAACCTTTAGTCTGTACATTAAAACTGAAATACTGACTGAACCTGACTGTTTAAGATTTCAGAGGATGATATGTTGAGGCAATTTAAAATATGATGCTATTTGACATTACAGTATGTTGGAATTAATAATTAATAAAGTCAATAGTTAATAATTATTAATAATCACTACAAGGTATGACAGACTGTAATATTGAAATGACATAATAATATATCAGCACAATGTAAACACACTTATGTGTGTGGGGGACAGTATTTAATTGTTACAACGAGTTTTCATCTCTGTGAACTTGAGACTAATGAATGCATATTTCCAGTAGTACCAAACAATTCCTTGCTCACCATTAGTTGAAGCATTAAAATAATGACCATTAAGAATTGAAAGAAAGCAGTTATTATACCACCAGGCACCAGTGTAGGACTGAGCACAGTTACCTCCTCCATGGACATCATTATCATTATCTCTTGTACTGAATCTCCTTCCATTATGATAGGCCAGACTATCCCAGCAGTACCAGAGTACAGCAGTCTACAGCAGTACTTTAAGTTCTGCAGTCATTCCATTGTTTATACTGGTTTCAGTGATTTTAGTGAAGAACCTTTAAAGTGCTTAATTAAAGTGTTCACTGTAGCGTTGGTAACTAAAATGGAGCTGTACATATTATCATGTAGCATTTTACATCATACATGTACATGCATGTTACTAGAAGTTTCCATGTACATGTATGTACATGTACCTGTACATGTACATGTACATCTATGTACATGTACATGTATAGTAGCAAAAGTAGATAATAATTAGAGGAGAGTGTCCTACTGTCGCCTATACCCCTGCTTCATCAATCATCACTGTGTAGAAATGGAAAGTCACATTCCAGTTATTTCTGTATTTTTAAGTAGTTATTCAAAAATAATTAGCAATAACTACTCAAAATACATATGTAATAGCTACTCAAATAAAATATGCAAATAACCAGAATGCGACTTTCCATTTCTACGCGGTAATGAAGCAGACCATAAGCCGGTAGGACACTCTCCTCTAATTTTTATCTACTCTTGATAGTATCACGTCAGGATTTAGTGCATAGGAACTTATAGTAACCCAGTAGTATTCATCCTGTATGATGAACATGTGAATGTGATTCCATTTAACCTTTAGTCTGTACATTAAAACTGAAATACTGACTGAACCTGACTGTTTAAGACTTCAGAGAATGATATCTTGAAGCAATTTAAAATATGACGTTATAAGTTTGACATTATGTTGGGATTAATAATTAATAAAGTCAATGGTTAATAATTATTAATAATCACTACAAGGTATGACAGACTGTAATATTGAAATGACATAATAATATATCAGCACAATGTAAACACACTTATGTGTGTGGGGGACAGTATTTAATTGTTACGACGAGTTTTCATCTCTGTGAACTTGAGACTAATGTGTATATTTTTCCAATAGTACCAAGTATTTCCTCGAGAATTAAGAGTTGCTGAGTTGAAATAATGACCATTAAGATTTGAAGAATGGCAATTATTATACCACCAGGCACCAGTGTACCGCTGAGCACAGTTATAATCTGACCTGAGATCATTATCATTATCTCTTGTAGTGAATCTCCTTCCATTATGCCAGGCAAGACCATCCCCAGCAGTACCAGAGTATCCTCCTACTGTTAGTATATATTCAGTACTACCATCACTAACATTAAATGTAGAGTAGTTAGCATAAGTTGTGTTCCCCTCAAAGTCTCCCAGGTCCACTCTTAGTGTGTTTGATCCTTCTTTAGTAAGACGATGAATCTTGCTCAATCCTAACCAAAACTCACCAGTAAGACAACCAAATCCATTCTCATAGTCAGTCCAGTTCCTATAGAAATCAACAGATCCATCTTGTCTCCTCTGAAATACAGTCCATCCACCACCATCAGTCTCCATATCACAGTATACCTGTGATCCAATAGTGTATAATTATAAATTACTTTTAACTAACTTCAAATGGAGTTCCTCCATCAGGATTAACAGTATAAACACCACTAGTAGTATTACCATTATTATACCAATCCTCACAGTCTGGAAGTGCTATAATGCATAGAGGAATGATAGTTATTGCATGATATGAGTGCTCTTTGTGAGCATAAAGCATGAAAATGATTGCTACTGATTAAGTACTGTACCATTGACATTCTATAAACACCTATACAGTGATATACAGCTGCCACCTATTGTTGTACTATAGCTACCTATTGTGCATGCTCTTTAGGTCTGATTGATCTATTGACTTTATTACAGTATAATATGTACCTTGAGTAGAGTTTGATGGTACTACACTAGGACAAGACTTTTGTACTTCCTCAGGACAGGACTTTGGTAGTACTTTAGGACAGAGAATGTATCTATTAATACCATGGTCTCTGATAGTAACAGACTCTCCTAAGTTACTGCTGTTACAGCATACTCTTAGATACAGTGCTAGTCCCCCACCACGTTGATATGATCCAGTATTAGTACAATCACTGGCCATACAATAAGACCCTTCAGTTCCAGTAACTGACAGTAACACTAAGAGTATGAAGAACAATGAGCCATGATCCATTGTAGCTATAGCTAGTATGGACTGGAGGTGTTTCAGTGGTGCTGTTAGCTTTAAATGATCTTGCAAATGATGGAGAGTCTAATCATAAACAGCCTTGTTAGTATGGGCTGTATGTAATACTTGATTCTCAGGAAATGTAGCCTGCAATTCCTGACATTATTTGGTACATTCAAGCATATATACATGTTACGATCATGTTGATTATTAGTTTCGCTAGCCGGACCATTGATTGTACATCATTTTTATAATTCTTAGACCATCACTCCTCAGTCTCCTCTTTATATTAGAGTGATCTGTACAACATGCAAGCAATGCAAATACAATACCACAGGGCACCTTTTTTCAAGGGCTGTAATTTGCCTTAAAATCTATTTTGTGGATTTCATTTTTGCAAATTTATGCCATCTTGTACCGTATTAATTTCATTTTCACAGAAGTAATTTTCGCAAATCTTTAAAAAGATTTGCATTGACATCAATTTAATTAACATTAATTTAATACTGACATTTATTCTTATAGAGGTTCTCTTAGTCTGATAGTCCTTCTGGAGAGAAGTCTTTAGACAGTATCACTGTGTTACCTTCCTGCTAGAAACTCTAAACTTTGTCCCAATGA
>NW_003546593.1:46811-48645 GCF_000090795.2 Amphimedon queenslandica
TGAGTCAGTATGTACGGGCAGTATAGGATCATCTAACTATTTTTAAAGTTAAATAATCTCATCTTCATGATAGTGTAGCTGGGGTGGAGCACTAATGTTTTACATTCGTCTAGTTATAAAATATATTTTGGTATCCTGTGAATAAAATGCATTGACCACAATGACCATTGCTCTCCTTATTAGACTCTGAACTGATTCCTTAGAACCCGCCAATCACTAGAAATTATTTGCTAACTTACCAAAATTAATGTTACCCCTTGAAAATTACCAGTTATATTGGTATCTTCCTAATCATATCACAGTATACCTGTGATCCAATAGTGTATAATTATAAATTACTTTTAACTAACTTGAAATGGAGTCCCTCCATCAGGATTAACAGTATAAACACCGCTTATATCAAAACCAGTCTCAAACAAGCTCTTACAGTCTCTGTTATCTACAATAAGTATATCATGAACTATTCCAGTTATATACAGTACCTGATGGACAAGACTTTGGTCGTACTTTAGGACATAGAATATATCTTGTTGTACCAATTCCTCTAATGGTAACAGTCTGTCCTAAGTTACTAATGATACAGCATACTCTTAGATACAGTGATGGTTCATGTTTATATCCAGTACAATCAGCCATACAATAAGATCCTTCTCCTTCATCAATGGTAACTATTAAACACAGCAACAACATAAAGATGAACATCTTTGACATTTCACTAGACTGTATGTGATATATTTCACAGGAAGTGGCTAGTGGAATATATGTATATATTGAACCTGAAGTGGCCAGGGGAATGTATTATGCAACAGGAAGTAACATTACTAAATGAACATGAAATTAATGAAGTTGATTGTGACATCATTCTATATTATACAGTCTTGGAAACTTTCACTTTCTTCTTTTCCTGCGGGTTTCTTCCTATGTAAGAAAGTGTCATCATTTCCATGTGACATCAAAATTTTACTGACTTCAATATGTTGCTCAGGCAAGATCCTTTCATAAGGAGCATTGCTCTTCCTCTGGAGGATTACCATTTGTATCTTTTACCTCATCTTCCACAGCAAGCTCAACATTATTTCTTACTAATGACTTTAATCTTTTCTATTCCTTGCATCTTATGGCTTCCCTGGATACAAGCCAGTTAGAGCATGGAGTATCTGGTATACACTTCAAATGATATTCATAGTCCCTATGGCTAGGCTCCGCCCTCGGGACTATGAATATCATTTTCAGTATATACCTGATACACTCCCCTCGAAGCCATGTTCTAATTAATATTTGTACTATAGTGTGTGGGTGTATCAAAGGCACCACCACCATAGATTTAATACACAGACCGGGATTGGAAACAGATCACGTGAGCGTATTACTTATTAATGACCCATCCTTGTTGTTAATAACTAGCAGCTGCTGCTAACATTTCAATGGCGAAAAAGTTTGAACCTGCGCAAAACTTTGTGGGACTAATGCTCCAACTGTAGGGGGTTAGGCAGTTCACTGATCATTTAAAAGCAAGCAGCACAAGTAGCTGCAGTGGAATAGACTATTTTTGGTTGATTTATTCTACCGAAAAGAGCAATAAAACAGGAAAATGTAAAATCTAGGTGTTGTACTTTGTGGGACTCGTTCTTTTGATCTCATCATCGGACCTATTGTTTGATACTTGCATATGATGAAGAAATCCTTCCACTAGTGGAACAGCATAGTTTAATGATTCTAGTTGTTTATAATCATGCTAAAATCAATTTAAAGGTAAATGTCACGAGATACACAACATGCAAGCTCTTTCCATTTACTATTCCATGATTTAAGCAATTGTTGTAGATGCAGAAGG
>NW_003546593.1:49192-50597 GCF_000090795.2 Amphimedon queenslandica
AAGTATACAGAGTTAATCTCAGTAATCTTCAAATTTATGGGTCTGGCTGATCAAATGGCGCTTGGAGCATGCAGGCAACTTTAAGACTTATATCTCCACTCTGAGGATCATGTAGTGCGAGAAACAAGCAGGAGCAGACGGGAATATGTTCTTCTAATGGTTGGCTCTTTCTTATTTGCAGCTTTCTGACTTGGAATCAGTATAAGGACGCAAGAATGGCTACTTGGTGCTAATAACCATGCTATGTAAACTTACGCGCTGTGGTATCACAGAATATAGGCGGGTTACACACTCTCCCTAAATAATTATCCACTCTTGATACAAGGAATGCAAATACAAAATGTTAATGGACAGTATAACTCACTGTAGTATGTCACAGTAACAATAAGAAATGTCTTATGATTGTCAGTTTTGACCACCACCTTGCATGCATAGCTGACATTAATTTTTATAGAGGTTCTCTTAGTCTTATGGTACTTCTGGAAAGAAGTCTTTAGACAGTGTCACTGTGTTACCTTCCTGCTAGAAACTCTAAACTTTGTCCCAATTTAATGTCACTGTCATGGCTCCATGCAGGACTGATTGCTAAGGCATCTTAATTTTTAATTCCCCGATCTGCATGAAGGCAAATAAATGTACTACTTATAAAAGTGTCCAGATATTAGAGAACATGTTACAGTATATGTCATGTAGCTGGTATCATTTCTCCTTTACTAAGAGTAGACATGATATTGTACTCTTGATGCTATGCAAAATAAATGAAGTAATATTTAGTGTATTTAAAGAAGAGGAACCACTTATTATGCATGTAATGTAACCATTGTATTTGCTCATTCAAATGCTAGGATTATGCCATCATGATAATATGATTAAGAGTTTCCTGTTACCCACCCACACATGCCTACATCACTACTCATTATAACAGTTATTCATTAATTAATAAATTTATTATTTAAAGTTTATTAATAGTCAATAGTTATTAATAGTCACTACAAGGTATGACAGACTGTAATATTGAAATGACATAATAATATATCAGCACAATGTAAACACACTTATGTGTGTGGGGGACAGTATTTAATTGTTACGACGAGTTTTCATCTCTGTGAACTTGAGAGTATAGTGTCTTTTCCAATGCCACCAAGTAATTCCTTGATCATTACTAATTGAAGTATTAAAATAGCGACCATTAAGATTTGAATGATAGCAGCCATCATACCACCAGGCACCAGTATCGATCTGAGCACAGTTAACTCCTGACCATGGATCATTATCATTATCTCTTGTACTGAATCTCCTTCCATTATGAGTGGCCAGACTATCCCCAGCAGTACCAGAGTATCCTCCTACTGTTAATATATATTCAGTACTACCATCACTAACATTAAATGTAGAGTAGTTAGCA
>NW_003546593.1:51098-102819 GCF_000090795.2 Amphimedon queenslandica
GTACCTGATGGGCATGACTTTGGTTGTACTTTAGGACATAGAATATATCTTGTTTTACCAATTCCTCTAATGGTAACAGTCTGTCCTAAGTTACTAATGATACAGCATACTCTTAGATACAGTGATGGTTCATGTTTATATCCAGTACAATCAGCCATACAATAAGATCCTTCTCCTTCATCAATGGTAACTATTAAACACAGCAACAACAACTTAAAGATGAACATCTTTGACATTTCACTAGACTGTACGGGAGTTGAACAAGGACTGGAATTCAAGTCATCCATTTAATGAGTATTTGCATCTGCACATGTTAGTGTAAATACATTACCAGTTAATTCCTACTGTTTAGATAACACCACCAATTAAATTATGCCACACATGATTGCTGCACTCTTAATTTGATTTTGTAGAAAATTGAAATGATAATTAATTGACCATTCCTTTGTATATTAGACTCTTAACTGATTCCTCATAGTCTCTAGTAGTACTAACAGGGTTTAGTTTGAGGAGTATATAGTCTTGTTTAGTTACTATGTTGAGTCCTTTAGTTAGTATATACTTGTTAGTATTTAACATCTTTAACATTTTACTTGACTGTACATGAGTTGACAAAGACTGGAATTAATGAAATGAATTAGTTACCTGCTTTTATAGAAAATCACAGTTAACCTACTTAATACTTATGATTATAATATTATTAGCTACCAGTAGCTGGAAAAGTTATTTATAAGTTTTATAATCAGTGGTTCCACTTTATTTTTTCCTACTACTTTTTTATTTTTAAAGTTGTCTTCTTCTTTTATAATTTCTCTTTATATTTACTTGTTCTCCATTATCCTCCATTCCCTCACTGCAGGAACAGAGCAGGTATCATAATCTGATCCCAAAGTTCATCAATGCACAGACTGGCAGATTGAGGAACGATGACATGGTCACACTAGGAGCTAGAGCCGACAGTTATTATGAGTATTTATTTAAACTTTGGCTGCAAAGTGGGAAGAAGGAAGGAAAGTATGTGATGCAAAATTAAAATAATACAAAAATAATGATCGTTATAATGCATGTATGTACATATATCATGCTTGTAATTTGAAAAATTGAAGTCGGAATCAGCTCAAACTTTCTACACAGCATAAGGACATCAATATGTATCAGAAAATGTAATAAAAATTGTGGGTGATTTCGGAGCCATTTTTTTAGAAAAAACCATGGGCTGTAGCCTTGGGTATTTTTCAGATTTTGGCTAATTTTTTATATGGCCGTAACTCAAAAAGTTAAAGTCTGAATTAGCTCAAATTTTCTACATAGCATAAGTATATCAATATGTATTAGAAAATGTTTGATCCTACTCTTAATCACCTTTATTTTTAAAGATAAAATAAATTACTTTAACAGGTTTTTGAAGTGGTACTTGGAGACTGTTCAAGGTGTTGAAGAGGTCCTTCTTCGCGAATCTGAGCCAAACAAACTAACCTTTATTGGTGAAAGCAAAGGAGCCAGCTTTATACCTAAAATGGATCACTTGGTTTGCTTTTATGCCGGAGTCCTAGCCCTGGGATCTGAGCATGTCCAGCAACCATCACACATGAAGATTGGGAAGCAATTGATGTATACTTGTTGGCAGATGTATGAGAGAATGCCAACTGGTCTGAGTCCTGAGATTGTGTACTTCAATATTGATCCAAACAGCAAGAAAGATGATATTTTTGTCAAGGTGTGTGTTGTATATATCAAATCTAATAACTTATACTTAAAATGTGATATTTTTTGCAAATCGGCTATTTAATTTGCGTTTTCACCATTGCATTTTTAGCTCACTTTTTAGCATTATATTGATTATGAAAATTTGCAAAAATTAAACCTTTTAGCATTATATTGATTATGAAAATTTGCAAAAATAAAACCTATAACATCTATAAACACTTAACCATTTTCTCAATCAAAATCTGCAAAAATGAAACTATCAAATATTTCACCATTTTATCTTCTGTTTCCTTAGATGAATGATAAGCACAATTTATTGCGACCAGAGACAGTGGAGTCTTTATTTGTTCTTTATCGACTCACAAAAGACCAGAAGTACAGAGACTGGGGCTGGAGGATATTCCAGTCCTTTGAAACTTACACAAAACTAGAAAATGGCTACAGCTCGATCAGCAACGTCCAGAACCCAGACAATCCAGGCTATCGCGACAAAATGGAAAGCTTTTTTCTCGGAGAGACTCTGAAATATTTATTTTTATTATTTTGCGACGATGATTGGGTTTTACCGCTGGATGAGTGGGTATTTAATACCGAAGCACATCCGCTACCCATTTGGGTGACTAGATAATGAAACTTTTAATAATATTATTTTGCATTCTAAATTATGCTCTTATATAAGTTACATAAACTTTGTAATGGTTTTGATTTACACTGATTATTATTTAAAGAGTCTCATTTATATAATTAAAATAAATATTACAATAATAAACAACAATAATAATATCACATTATATAATAGTGTGGTGTCTTAGGTAGGTAGGTGCATATATTATTATTGTTATTATAGTTTATATGTGTTTAATGTTCCCTGAATGTTTATTAGGAGGAGGTAATGGTTGTCTAAAAAAAGAGAAATACAATATAGTATATAAGTGGTTTTTAGGGTTGCAAATTTTGCAGATTCCTTTCTGAATCAATCCACCAAGAAAACAATTTAATACAGTACCCACATGGCACACAGTCCGATTTGCAAAATTATAATTCGTGAATTGGAAATTTAGTAGATTTCGCAAAATATAATTCCCTCAAAAAACCCACTTATACAGCCAGGGCCGCCAATAGGCTACGTGGGGTCCAGGGCAAAAACTTTGATGGGGCCCCTACTAATACAAATCTCCCCCCTTATTAATAACAGCGATTAACAAAATGGCCCAGCAAGAGTTAACTTTAAAAAGTTGTCATGATTCTTTGATCTTTTTCTGTGAAAAAACTATGCATACTTTACTACTGACCAGGTGCTTGGGGGCCCTCTATTGATTGGGGGCCCGGGGCAAAATGCCCCACCTGCCCCCCCCCCCCTATTGGCAGCCCTGTATACAGCAGTAATAATATACATTTATGTGTCCATTCAATATCAAATTTACTTTGCTTGCTTTGAAGGTAGTTCCAGATACTCCACATCACTGACAATGCTTCCATAACTTGACTCCCTTCCACCTTCACTGAGCCCATACTCCAAACCCCCAGATCTGGTACCAGGACCACCAAATGAGAGAATAGGAATGGAAACCGGTTGCTGATGGCTGTAAGGTAGAGAAGAAGTCAAGGATGAGGTGGTGGGTAGTATGCTTGTCTTTTTTGTGGATGAGGTTACAGAGTGTATGGGCAGTGTTGAAGATATAGCAGAATAAGATGAAGAGTGTGTTGAAGGGATGCTAGCTTTTGAGGTAGTGCTTGAAGCTACACTAGGAGTAGCTGATCCTTGAGATCCGGTAGTAAAGGTTGACTTGTTGCTGAGTGAATTATAATGTATGGAAGAAGCTATTGGTAGGGTGGTGGTTGAAGAAGGTAAAGATGACATGCTCTGAGCTACTGATGATCCAACTCTAGAGATTGCAAGTTGTTCTCTTGTTTCCTCTAGCATTTGTCTCTCAACTGATAACTCAGCTGACAAAGAAGCAACTTGAGCTCTACACCTAGCAACTTCTTCTTGTCCAGTACCTTCTCTCAGCTCCAGTTCTTTTATCTGGGTCTCTAGTTTACTTATAAGTTCGTCACGGGTTTTAATCTCACCATCTCGAGCTCCTCCAGACCTTTCAAGCTGCCGCTTGGTCTGCAAGAGCTCCTCTTGGAGTTGGTGGTTTTGCTGGAGGACCTGTTTGGTTTGCTCTTTGGAGATGTTTTCTCTTTGTTTAGTGTTTTCCAACTCAATCTCAAGGGACTCTCTTTGCTGCTCTAACTGATGCAGTCTAGTTGTGATACCCTGCAGGACAAAGGAAAGAAAGAAGAACAAAGTTACATGCATAAAGTGTAAAAAGGAAGGAAAATTGGAGGAAAGAAAAGAGATAATACTGTATACTGGGAAATTTTCGAGTAGCCAAATTTTTGCAGATTTCGCGTTTTCTTGCTCTGTTGCGAAAATAAAAATCGTGAAATTCTGAATTTACATTGCCACATGGTGAGTTTACAAGCTATTGGTGAAAATATTATTTTGTGAAATCTTACAAATGCAAAATTCATGAAAATTTAGCCACGCAAAAATATCCCAGTATACGGTATATTACTGTGTCTTTATGACGAGGTCTTCTCAGATCTTCTTCTAACTCCTGTATTGTCTAAATATAAAGAATTACATTGATACATAATAAAACTCTCTCTTCACTCACTTTGCATGCTTTGACATATTTCTGTGAGAGGTCTTCCATTTCTTGGGTCTGCTGCCTGAGGTCGGCTTGTCTCTGAGCTAAATTACGCTCCAGCTGAAGAGTCTTTGTAGCAGTCTCTGCTTGATGCCTCCGCAATAAAGCATCAAGATCCATTACCTAAAATATACAACAGGAAGTAAATGATAGAAGAAATAAATATAATTATAAAAATTATTTTTATCTACTCTCTATCTCAAATAGGAAGAGGCTACAGCTGCTAAGATATATTATATTATGAATGAAACAGCTACTATTGAAGCTCCTTATACATATAAAATGGCCAGAGGTTGATTAATATAATTTAGAAAGGTTAGATGTTCTCTCTGTCTCACTTGCTGTGATCTTTTATTAAGTTCTTGTTGCATCTCATTGATGGATGCTTCCATGGAGAGTCTATCAGTGTCACTTGATTTCTCAACTGTCCTCAGAGTCTCTCGTAATCCCTCAACCTCTCTCACCTTCTCATCAAAACTTAACTGAACCTGGATAGATAAAAATACATTAAATATTATTATCATAGTATTGCAGTGATTATTTAAATTATTAGTTGCTATGAAACAAGCTAGGTTACATTAAGACATAGAAAAATTGTATTTTTGATACATACTTTGCAAAAATTAAAAAAATATAATTGTTCTTCTACCTCTTTTATTTTCGAATGAAGTCTCTCCCTCTCTGCCCTCCATTCCTCTGATCTCTGCTGCATCTCAGACAACTGCTGGTTACACTGCTGCAGTCTCTTCTTCATCTCGCTCCTCTCGCCCTTCCACCTCTCACTCTCTCTCTCCATTGCCTCTCTCCCTCGCTGATGCTCCTGTCTCAACTTCTGCTGCTCTGCCAAAGACTGACGAAGAACACTCACTTCTCCCTCAAGCTGACTGGCAAGGAGTGACGAGTGTTGAAGCGAATTCAGTCGGTCCATGAGCGACGATATCTCTTCGTTGGCTCGTTCGAGTTTCTCGACAAGTTTCCGTTTTGCTGTTTCATTTTCTTCAAGTTGATCTCGATGTTTCATGCTCTCTCTTTTCTCGTCAGAGTTGTGCATTTGAAGCTGCTCCTGGTATAGTTCTATTTCTTCCTGGAGCTGTCGTATTAGTTTGTTATTAGCTAGCATGTCATCTTTGCATTGAACCAACTGCTTACTGGACACTTCAACCTGTAAGGATTGCCTGTATCATTATTGTTACTAACTAATATGAAATGTACAATGTAGTATTCTAATATAAAAAGCAAAGACTATAGCCCATGGTTTTTTCTGAATAATGGCTCCGAAATCACCCCAAATTTTTATTACATTTTCTGATACATATTGATGTCCTTATGCTGTGTAGAAAGTTTGAGCTGATTCCGACTTCAATTTTTTGAGTTACAACCATTTTAAAAAATGAGCTAAAATCTGAAAAATATCCAAGGCTATAGCCCATTTAAATCGGGTCATCACCCTCAAATCTCATTAAAAAAGATATGGTAATTTACACAAAGGAGCATAATAATAATAATACATTAGCCTAATGGTTTTTTCCAAAAAATGGCTCCAAAATCACCTCCAATTTTTATTACATTTTCTGATACATATTGATGTGCTTATGCTACGTAGAAAGTTTGAGTTGATTCCGACTTCAACTTTTTGAGTTATGGCCATTTTAAAAATGAGCTAAAATCTGAAAAATACCCAAGGCTATAGCCCATGGTTTTTTCTAAAAAATGGCTCCGAAATCACCTCAAATTTTTATTACGTTTTCTGATACATATTGATGTACTTATGCTGTGTAGAAAGTTTGAGCTAATTCCGACTTCAATTTTTTGAGTTATGGCCATTTTAAAAAAGTAGCCAAAATCTGAAAAATACCCAAGGCTATAGCCCATGGTTTTTTCCAAAAAATGGCTCCAAAATCACCCCCAAATTTTTATTAGATTTTCTGATACATATTGATGTACTTATGCTGTATAGAAAGTTTGAGCTGATTCCGACTTCAATTTTTCGAGTTACGGCCATTTTAAAAAATGAGCCAAAATCTGAAAAATACCCAAGGCTATAGCCCATGATTTTTTCCAAAAAATGGCTCCGAAATCACCCCCAATTTTTATTACATTTTCTGATACATATTGATGTACTTATGCTGCGTAGAAAGTTTGAGCTGATTCCGACTTCAATTTTTCAAGTTACGTCCATTTTAAAAAAAACACAGAGATGCTATCATTAAATGATTATTACCAAATCTATTTATAGTAACAGCCAAAAAGTAATGGTATTACCAAATCTATTTATAGTAACAGCTAAACAGTGATGGTATTATCAGTACCTGATAGTGTAATTGCTCTATCTGTTTGTCCTTGCTATCACTGTCATTCTCGACTTGTTTCAAACAAGAGTCAAGTTGTTTCTGACACGATTTTAATTCTTTCTTTAAATTGACGACCTTTCCTTGCCCCTCCTCCACCTCCACCTGGAGTCTCTCCATTGCTAACCTGAGGAAAGAGGATAAGAGAGAGAGAGGTGGGAACGAGGGGAGGTACCTGTGACTTCCTTTCTCCTGCTCCAGTTGCGATAATAATTTTGTTACGTTTTCAGTTAAAACTTTCACTTCAGTTTGACTTCCTGGTAATAATAATAATATTATCGATTATTATTAATAATATTGACGATTATCGACAAGACGTTAACAGAAGAAGTTTCGCCACAAAAAAATTGCAAATTACAACATAAAATTTATTTTTCATTTCTCTCTCTCTCTCTGACCTTTAACTTCGGTTTTCAACTTCTTAATAATGTCTTCCTTCTTCTTCAGCTCATTCTTCATCCCGTTCACCATACTCTCCAACTCGTTAATCTGCTGCGTGTGAACCGCCTTCATACGGCCCATGTCACTACGGAAACACATCGTCACGGCAACCAATAACCCCACCCACTCACCTAGCCGCCTTCTCCTGGACCTGATGCAAGTGTAGAGTGCTTGAGGACTTTTCCTGTGCCAGTTTTGATTTTAAATGAGTCAATTCTTCGACGTGAGCCTCCGCCTGTTTGGTCTTAGTAGCCAACTGGCCTTCTATGACATGGACCTGATGATGATATTAATAATAATAATAATAATAATAATAATAATAATAATAATAATAATAATAATAATAATAATAAAGTTGATAAAGTGATATAAGAGTTGTGAAATTGAAAAAGGAGAGAGAAAAAAAAGATTACTTCTTTCTCTAATTTCCTTATCTTAATCCTCGCCCTCTCCAATTCAACAGCTGGACTACTCCCTCCATTAGTGTCCAGTACGCTGGAATAAGCCGAATTAAAAGTAGCGCCTGTTCTATTAGTCATAGAATAACTTGAGATCGGCTCACGGGCAGACTTGACACTGGACAGACTGGTATTACTGGTTGATAGGGACCGGTTTAAACTGCTCAGACCAGTTGTGTCGTAATGTCGTTGGGATTTGGAAAAATGGGTGGAGCTTTTGCTGCCGGAGGCGAGAGACCCTGACGTGTGATAGGAAGACTTGGTGGGGAGTAGAGCGTTGCCACGCCAACTGAGAGAAGAGAGAGACTAAAAATAAAAAAGAGAAAATTAAATAAATAAAAATTATTTGTTAATGAACATGCAATTAATAATGGGCGGGCTTACTCTTTCAGGTTCGTCTCCACCCATTGCTCCGCCCATTCCCCTTGTGGCTGATTTGTTTGTTTTCTGAGCTACTTCAGCTCTCAGTCGCCTACAAATAACAACAACATTAATGGAATTACCATATAAGGAAGTGAATACATACGGAGGGATTATACTTAATATATCAGTGACAACACACAATGTCATACTCTCTCTCTCTCTCTCTCTCTCTCTCTCTCTCTCTCTCTCTCTCTCTCTCTCCCTCTCTCTCTCTCCCTCCCTCCCTCTCTCTCTCTCTGTCTCTGTCTCTGTCTCTCCCTCCCTCCCTCCCTCCCTCTCTCTCTTTCTCCCCCCTCTCCCTTACCTGCATTCTTCTTGCACCCCCAGTAGCTCCTCTTGTAACAGTTTCTGTTTCACACTCCATTCCTGTGCCTCATTAGTTGAGTGACCACTCCTTCCTTTACGAGAGGAGGAGGAGGAGGAGGAGGAAGAGGAGGGGACAGAGAGCGAAGGGCCGTTGCTAATGTGGGTACTATCAATCTGAAGGAGTGAAAGAAAGAAGACATCAAATAAAAGTTTGATGGTGGAAAATTAATGGAATTTTATTTTAGTGACACACGTGCTATTCTATATCACTCACACCTACATGTAAAAATAATTCCCTCCATTTTGACTGCTAAATCCCTCATTATAAAAAATTCCAATACATTGTAATATCATGATAGAATCGGCAATATTATGAAAGCTATCAAAATTTCTTAAAGTATAATCATAATTTTTTTCACTCTTTTAAAGTATTCAAAATGTTTTGACTATCACAATTAACACAAAAGCCACTAAAATCACAAACAAAAAAAAAGCACAAAAATCCAACAGAAAAGAATCTTCCATTTCTAAACTGTTACCTTTAATGGCTGGCGGCCCAACTGTGACGACACTATGGATGGTCCTAATAAATCATTAGCAGACGTATAATAAGGTACTTCGTTCTGACCAACCCTCTCGCTCGACACCTATACAAATTATGGTTATGGTGAATCATGTGATTATCACGTGACTTACGCTGATCCTAGGGCTGGATGTTTTAATGGATGAGGCTAAAGGTGTTATGTTTGCAGGTGGATCTTCCATCGGGTTAAAATCTATCCTCGGGGAACTGAGACATAAAATTAACATAAAATAAGTGAAAAATAATATTATGAAAGAGAATTACCTGTAATATGGCCTGCTAGATCCACTTGTCGATAAAATCTCATCCATTGTAATGTGAAGGTGGCTAAAGGGTTAAATTTAAAGTGGGTGTGTCTAGTGTTAATAGGCGTGGTCAGTAGGTTTGCAGCGCGTTGGGCGTGGCTGTGTCGATATGGCAGCTAACGATTTCTTTCGAGACAGGAATTGCTCCGTTACACCAAGTGGAAGACCAGCAACAAGGGCCAGGAAAGCAGCAATGCTCCTATCAAAGTATGCAATAGCTAGAAACTACTTAAATCTGCAATAAATTTACACTTTCTCTTTAAAAAAACAAACAGTCAGTCCATTGATAATAATTTTGTTTTCTTCTGTTAGTAACCAGCATCCTGGATCTCTCCAGCTCCTTGCCAGTAAACCAAAGCCCACACAAATAATGAGTAAATAATAACAATCATACTAATAATCTGCTTTGTGTTAGATCTCAGATAGATCTAAATCTGCAGCACAGTTTTGCTGTATTGCATCTCTTTTATTTTCACAATCCCTTACTGCAGGTTTAGAAGAGTGTAGAGATGCAAGGCCTCCATTGCCAATGGAGCAGATACAGACTCCTTCTCCTTGCACTTATAACTACTTTACGTCGTTTTTCTGCGGGAACAGGAGGCCATTGTCAACTCGTACTTCCTGCATACCTCACTGCAGTAGTTTTGCTTCATCTACTATATCATCATCATCTAGATCCACAGGTAAGTCCAATAAATGGCTATTGCTAGCATCAAAAATGATACCGTACAACTAAAAGTTATTCCAGCTCCTGAAAAGCTGCAAAAATTTGTTCCTTGAGCTAGGTGCGTTTATGAAAAGTAAAATTTGCAAAAAAGCAATTGCGCATGTTCACTGAAAGCTGAGAGCACTTTTAGCATTAGGAATTAAAAGCAAAATCTAGTGTATAGCATGACCTATTGTAATGTTCCTTTTAATTTATAGATAGCAGCAGCAAGAAGAGTTTGGAGCTACTAAGTAATAATCTTTGGATTCACAAAACTGCAGGCAAGCACCAAAAGGTGAGAGAGATTGAGGAGTGAGTGATAAAAGCTGCAAAAGAAAGTCTGTAAGAGTGAGAACTAACACCAGAAAGTATATAATAGTTGATGTCCATGCAGAAAGTGATGGAATAAATATTTTTATTTCTGATAGAGACCTGATGCATGTACATATTCACTGCCAAAACTCATTGGTTCCAACACATCTTCTACTAAAAGCTCTCCCTCCTATTCAATGGGAGGTAATGCAGGAACAAGAATATACATAAGTAAGAACTGTATTAAGTTAAAAGTGATATTGGCATTCTCTTCAAGCTGATTCACCATCTCCAAATGCTTATGACGTCTCAATTGCAAACAGGGTCAAATTTAAAACACTTCCAGCTTATTCAATACATCCACAACACAGAGGAAAGAGGCGACCAGGTATGAAAAAAATTAAGTCAAGAACTATTCATGTCCTTCTCTTTGTACATTGTAGTTTCTACTCCAGGCCCAGCTCATTACCATCCTCAAGCTAACTGCGTATTGAGACAGTATCCAGCCTTTTCATTTCGTACCAAAAACCAATAACCACCAAGATCTATAAATCAGAAATCACACACATAATGATAATAATCTCTCTAAACACATTTTTATAATGCTATCATAATCAATCATAAATAATTATTCTAAATAATAATAAGATGAAGTAATAGCAGAGAGAGAGAGAGAGAGGGAGAGAAAGAACAGACAAAGGAAGTTATGAATTCATGAGGATATGCATAGAAGAAGAGTCAAAAACATAAAATTGTTTAAATTCACTCGCAAATGACAGAGAGGGAGAGAGAGAGAGGTGACAAAGACTGAACGAACTAACAGTATATCAATAATAATTTAGAAGAATACATTGTCTTGTTATTCTTACGCTATGCAATAATAATAAATAGTTCTAGTCTATAAAGGTAAAATTGACTTCCTGAGCCCTTGGAAGTAAGGATGTTCCATGGCTCGTTTAGCTGATATCCTTTTACCAGGATTATATATGACCATTTGCTATGGAGAAAAAGAGAGAGAAATGAAGTTTTTTTCATCATTTTTTCCCATTACCATTAATAAATCGCAGCCAATCGAATCAAGATGAGGACACAATTGACTCAGAGATTTCCCGGTCCACTTTGGAAAAGTTGATTTGAAATTTGGCATTGTTGTTACGGACGGCCATATAGCGTCACTCGGGGTACCCAATATTCTAATTAAAGAGCACCAACAATGTAAGCACACACGTACAAACATGCAGCATAAACTCATACCTAAATATTCTGAAGAGTTGATCAATTTCGGAGTCGCCCTGAAAGAAAGGTTTCTTGTTTGACATTTCGGCAAATATACATCCAATACTCCAAATATCAAGAGGGCAAGAGTAGCGAGGACAACCTAGTAGGACTTCGGGGGCTCTGTACCACAAGGTAACAACCTAAAATTGAATATAGCAATGAAAAAATTTGACTGCTAGGCTTTAAAAATTTTGTTATCAGAATCCAACTTCATACATGTAGTTTAAAGTTTCTACGTAAGGACATGGATGTATCATCATTACAGTGTCATAAAATTTCTTTTGATATTAGATATATAGGTGTACATGTACATGTACATGATCCATAAGTGTCATGTAAATAAAAATTGTACATGTACATGCATAGGATAATGGGATATTTTATAGGATCATAGGTTGAGATTTCATTCATGTTCAATGTGAGACTAATTATCATCATTTTATAGATGAGGTAGAAGTGAGAAGTTTATATATGGTGAGAATGGATTAACATGATTATCATGTTGATGAACGTGATTATTAGTTAAACGATAAATATTAATTAAATGAATATCTGTTGATATTACACCTCTTGTTAATGATTCCATTTAAAAATGAATTTTTAAATTTCCTCAAAAATCGGATCAAAGTCCCTGTACATGGGGCTTTGAGGCAAATTTCGTCAAAATTGAAAAGGAGAGAATACCTCAATTTTATTTTATTTTCTGATGCATATACATGTACTTATGTTATGTAGAAAGTTTGAGCTTATTTCGATCAAAATTTGATTTTTTACAAATTTTTAAACGTACTCCATTTGACCTTGCTTGATATGCTTACTTTGCCCAACCCACTAATTACTCCACCCACATATTAACGAGATACTTACTTCGTGGGTGTAGGCTCTCACTGGAATACCAAAGGCTCGTCCGAGACCAAAATCTGCAATTTTAATTCCGCCATTATTATCAATGAGAAGATTCTGTGGCTTCAAGTCTCGATGAATGATCCTTCGACCGTGACAGAATACAATACCCTTTAGGATCTGATAAGTGTAACTCTAAGGGAGGGAAAAATACATCTAAAGCAGCTGCCAGTTAAAATTAGATTTAGGGTTACACATGAAGCTCCAAAAATACATTAGTTGATTGATAATGAAATATTTAGCAATATTTAATTAATTGACCACACCCAAACACAGCCCCTGCATGGGCGTGGCTTTATTTAAAAACGTGAAAACATCCTGTTATCCTTAAAAATGTACACATAACTGCTTACTTTTACTAGGTCTGGTTCCATGAATTTTCCAGCTGGTAGACTGTCGAGGTATTTCTTAAGGTCCATGCACATGAATTCAAATACGAGATACAGTTTTAAGTCTTGATGAATAATGTCCTCCAGCCTGTAAAAAATAAAAAATTTCAATAAATAAAACGATTGGACACGGTTCACATATTTCATATTAGCTAGAGGAATATTATTATTTTAAAATAAATAAATATTATAAATCCTTTACTTGACAACGTTTGTATGCTGGACTTCTTTCAAAATGCTGATCTCCCTAATGGCCGTACTGGGAACCCCCTCCTCCTCGTTCTCTAGTCTTATCTTCTTTAAAGCCACCGTCTTTCCAGTCACCTTGTGTCTGGCCTAAAGGGAAAGAAAGAAAAGTTGCATTGAAAATAACAAAACTCGGAAGTACTTTATAAACGACGCCATAAGTACCCTCTCCTATCTTTTCTAGCTTTGTGTAATCGTCCACGGACATTTTGGTGCTCTCTGTCTCTCTCTTTTTACAGATTTCTCCCGTCCAATCTCACTGGCTCTCTTTCTCTCTTCTTCAGTTCTCGCGCGCCCTTTGAATTTTGTATGTTCTACGCATGCGCAGTAGAAAACCTCAAACCCCAGTTATAACTACTGGTTATTGCTCAATTTTAATTTTAAATTTCAAAATGCCACTTTGCAAAAATTATTGTAGCCAACCCACAAATATACAGTCTTTGTAAAGTGCTTGACATTCAACTTGTGATAGTTTACTTTCGTAGCTAGAATAGCATATCTCAAGATCTTAAATCATCATTAAATTTTTATAAATAAGTATCATTATTATTATTATTATTATTTATTATTATATTGAATAGCACATTAAAGGAAGAGATTCAAGAGAAAGTGAAGTACAAGATGAGAGAAAGAGAGGATTAAGTTTTGATTAAAAAGGAACAAAGAACATCACGACAATCAGTACAATGACAATTATTAACACGACGATACAAATAAGTTGACACCGATCTGTATACATAAAAAAAGAGAAAAAACATAAAAATAATATTAAATTATAAAACTAACCGCTTGATTTCCTAATGGCCGTATTAACACGTTTCGTTAAAGACGTGAGTCTAGTTTCTGTTCTTTGCATGTCCTCATCAATCTCGTCTATCATTCTAATTAAAGCACAAGTCACATGATATTCACCGAAACTATAAAACCTACTTATTCTGTTCGTCTAACTCTATCCCAATATCCTCCCCCATCTGGTGCAAGACGACAATAGTGTTCGAGACTTTATCCACCTGCTTGTCTTGTTCGACCATTAGCATCTATTTTTAGTAACGATGACGTCATCAGTATCTGTTACTATTAATAACTCACTTGTTGCTGGTGTCTCTGTTGGTCTATAAAGTCTTGATTTGAGCGCTCAAGTTCATCGTCTAGTCTTTGGTAGCGACCATGTTTCTTTTTTTGAGCGTGACTAGAACTTAACAGTTGCTAAAGAGAGAAAGGGAGAGAAAGAGAGAGAGAGGGGGGAGAGAGAGAGAAGGAAATAAAAAGAGGGAAAGGCATGATAAATAATAAACTGATAAACCATACACAATCATCACTATTACAGTATGTGCAATCACTACAACTTGTTATGATTTCATTCACTAATGAATGACATCATTAGACCACATAATACAAATACTTATACATACAGGCACACATAGGCAGGCATTAGTGCATGTTATTATGGACTATTATCAGTTATACTAACAATACGTTAGTCAGAACAGACATGCTATGGTAATTATGTAATCTAGAACAATTACGTCACATTCTGACTCTATAGGAATCTATCCAGGAAGGATGGTTAATAACCAGGTTATTAACCAAAGGAAGGGAAGTATAGGTATTCATTGGTGTTGATGACACTGCAACTGCTGTGTTGTCATTTTAGTACTGATTACAACAAACTTCCCCTTCCTCTCTCTCTCTTCCCTTTTTTAGACTTACTTGTCTCTTCATGTTCTCCAACATGTTTTGTGCTTGATCACTGCTCATGTGACTTTTCATTTTCTAAAAAGAAATAGAGAGAGAGGGAGGGGGAGAGAAAGATAAAAAAGCAACCATGACAAACAATTAGCAACTAGCAAAAGCTTTTAAAAGAATATCAAAGAGTAGAGAAGTGATTGAAAGGGAGAAGTATTGAGAGAAACAGAAAACAGACAAAGTGAGTACATAGTACAACATAAGACACTACCACCACTATACTCAATAATAGTACACATAAATAAAATATTAATACTGTTATAATAGCCAATATATCACATACTACATACATAAAATACAGTGTTGCTTTCAGTCTATGTAATACAGTAAATTGTCTCATTGACTAATTATGGGAAGAATTAAGATGCACTTGTTTTAAGAGCAGATAAGGCATCCTGCAGACCAAATACAATTACTATTAGTAGTCAATAGTCTACACAAAAGGAGAGGAACAGTCAACATTATCAGGGACAAACATGTAACATATGGAGCGTGGCATGATTGATTGTGAGGAGAAGAGACAGAGAGGCACAGAGAGGCTATTGTTTTTAAGTACTAGAAGGTGAGGTAACCTCTGTATAGTGAGAAGTAATAAATGTTAGCTACAAGTACTGTATGATGGATGAAAGTTGATGAAAAAAATGTGTAGGATACTTTAAATTAACAAGAGAGAAAGAGAGAGGGAGGGAGAAAAAAGAAAGAGAGAAAAGGATTAATAAAAAAGGAGAGAGAGAGAGAGAGAGAGAGAGAGAGAGAGAGAGAGAGAGGGTGTAGTTTAGGGAGTGTATGCCATGCTAATATCTTTACTCTAACAAAGTCAAAACAGCTTGCACAGCCCACAACAAATACCTAGTGATCCTTTGAGGGCAAGCAATTAGTAAAAGCACACAAGTCATACAATGTACATATATGTACGTATTTATATTCACACGTACAGGTAGTATGATCACACAGATGCATGTGGATAGCAACTCTTTCATTTCATTCCCAGCAGATGTTCACACTCAGACACTCTTCAATTAGACAAATGGAACAACACTCTTGAATAACAGACCATGTACTGTACATGTACAGTGTATAATAAATGCTGTCTGTCTAGCTACAATTAGCTCCACTGGACTACTGATACAATGAATTACTAAAGAAAAAGTATTAGAGTACATGTACTAGTTACGAGATGATTAGAGTCTACATGTGCTCTATCTTTATAAAAAGACCTTTCTCTTAATATCTTTAACATATAAAATACATTCGTATATTCCCATTTCTTATTATTATTATGATATACATGTACATTATTATCAAGCAATAATGAATAACAAATCATTATTAATGACACTCTTTATGGGATACTGTACTACATGACATGCATAATAATGTCATTATAATGTGTACATGTTACATTGCTATGGGGAACATACGTTTATCACTTGTCTTGTGTCTCGGATGAATTGTTTACGAGTTTCTATCTCACCAGTGCTCACTCTAAACTTCTGGGGATTTGCTTCTACGACACCTTTTGAAAGAAAGAGAGAGACAGAAAGGAAAGAAAGAAGAGAGGGGGGGAGAGAGAGATGACATATTCCTTTTTCTCTTTTATTTACTTATTGTCTCGTCCAGGTCTTGTAGATCCCATTCAATGCTCTTGATACATGATCTTAGGTCGGTTGACACTCCTTGTGTCTTCTCTAAGTCGCTCTGGTCCTCTAGTAGCATGCACCAGCGACTGTACAAATCCTGGGCGTTATTGAGAGACTCTCTCACGTCGCTTTAGAAGATAAAGTGATTAACCAACCAGTTTTTAAGTTTCTTACTCTCTGACGGTGTAAAAAGGATCTTCTAGTGACATTGTAGGTTTCCCGAGTGATGTTAGGCCTCTTCCTAGTCTTAAACCAGCCCCAGTTAAAGAGGGAGAGAGGGAGGGAGAGTGTTTTATACAACTCGCCCTTTGATTTGATAAGGTTGCGGTCACTTGACTTGCAAATTTCACGCATCCCCCACCTACTTAATAACTAGCCACGCCCTGCTACTAACTTCCACCCACGCATTTTAAATCTTACATCCAGTCCCGCCCTTAGGCCTGGCCTTTGTGCAGCTAGCCACACCTCCCCCTTTCCACATACACATTGTGTGTACACTGTACAGTACATTGATTGAAATCAATGGCCTTTTTAGACTCGACTCTGGTAGAAGAGAACGGAGAGAAGAACGGCTTCTCCTCTCACCCTCCTCTAGGTAGATCCTGGACCCTTGACAGCCCCAGGCCGAGCAGAGAAGAACTTATAAAAATAGTTCGAAAAGCGGGCCTACCCACAAATTCAAACCAAGGACCATCCTACTCTGAGCCTTCTTCTCCACGGAAGATACTCCGCCGGATCAATAGTGATAGAAATAGCGAGTCTTCTGGTAGTTCTAGATCTAGTACGACCCTCACGTCAGATGATGAAGAGAAAGATGAGAGTCTTGCTATGCTAGAAGACATTGTTGCTAACAATAGAGGTCTTCCCTCTCTCCTCATCACTGATGACAACGCCCCTCAATCTGGAGAGTTCCGAGCTCGTTCCGGTAGTCGGTTCTATCACGAGAGTTTCACTGACGGCCCGTCCCAGGCTCCGGTAAAACCCGCCATGTTTATTCCATCATCTCGTAGTGCTCACCAGCTGGTACTACCTAACTACTCGGAGAAAAAGAAGAAAAGTCTCATAACGAGAATCAGGCGGACGATAAGAGGAAAGAAACCAAAAACGGTCGACAAGAAGTCGATTCGTCGCTGGGTCGATTACGAAGACGAGTTAGACCCAGTTAGCCGTCCATCTTATTTCCGTCACATTGGTCACGTTATTTCGGCCGGGCCCGGGAATATTAAGACCGTCCAACTAAACAAGCCCCCTCATGGGAAATTTGGTATATTTGTCGCTCAGGGCGTGGACCCTGCCCGCCCTCAAGAGAAAAAGAGTGTTTTTGTGTCTCGTTTTTATGAAGAAAATGCCTCAATGTTTTATGCTAGTCTACTTCGACCTGGCGATGAGATTTTAGCCATTAATGGAGTAGCAATAAGAGACAAGCCTCTTAGTGAAGTTATTGGATTGTTTGAAGGTTGTCAAACAGTCCAGCTGACAATTCTACCTTATACCGGACTGCCTTGTACACAGCTGTGAAGAAACAAGCTAAAATTAGATTTTATAAACTCACTTATGTATTATGAACTACTCTCTTCTCATTTTACATCTTTCTCCCTCCCCCTCTCTCTCTCTCTTTTTCTTTTCTCGTTTGTAAAGTTTGTTAACAAATCCTTGTACTTTCT
Source organism: Amphimedon queenslandica (assembly GCF_000090795.2). NCBI lineage: Eukaryota > Metazoa > Porifera > Demospongiae > Haplosclerida > Niphatidae > Amphimedon > Amphimedon queenslandica. The sequence goes on from NW_003546593.1 coordinate 69,253, forward strand.
TACAATATCAATTTTTGAAATTGTTACAACAATTATAAATAATCATTTCTGAGGAGTAAAAACAAGTCCACATTACATTACATCATTAATACTATGTGTATTATTATACAGTGGTTGTTCTGCATATGCCTGCATATAAATACCAGCATTATATTGCACAAGTGTTAAAAATAATAATAATAGTTACAGAGTGTGTGTGTGTGTGTGTGTTAAGATCATGTTATTGTTTTTCTTTCTGGACTGGATAGGCAGCTAATGTTGACGAAGCGAAGGCACCAGACACAGTGCCTCCTTTACTAATACAGCGAGCATAGGAGCCTAGTAACCCTCTAAAAATGGGAGAGAGAGAGAGAGAGAGAGAGAGAATTATGGTGACCGAAGATCATTTGGCCGTTTGGAGTGCAATATGTAGGTAGATACTCAAAGCTAAAATACTGTATCATATGCTAAGTATATAGAATATATTATTATTATTATTATTATGATTATGAAGATAGGGTTATAGGGAAAAGGAAGAGTAATATCAACAAAGATTTGTACTACAATAATACACAGATTATTATTATTATTATGTACATGTATGTATAGGTAAGAGTATATTCATAATGATTTGTAGATTATTATCAGCTAGTGTATATTGACTGACTTCAATTGCTGATAATGTTGCTTCTCTCTTGGATTATCAGGTGCTTCAATTTCATAAGATACTAATAATAGTTCTACATGATGCAATGATGGGAATGATTATAATTGATAGGTCATCGACTGGCTCATTAATTCTCTTACCATCATCAGTATGTATAGGAACAGTCATTAGGTAGTTCAGTAGTAGCCTCTTTCTCTCGTAGGGCAGCTGTGATAATTAATAATTAAGGACATGTATCAGGATAATTATGGCATAATTTTTTTTAATTTTGGAGTAGTTTTAAAATTATTTGTAAAAAAAACAATTATGCATGATCAAATTTAGCTCAAACTTTCTACACAGCATAAGTACATCAATATGTATCAGAAAATGTAATAAAAATTGGGGGTGATTTCGGAGCCATTTTTGGAAAAAACCATGGGCTAGCTATAGCCTTGGGTATTTTTCAGATTTTGGCTCATTTTTTAAAATGGCTGTAACTTGAAAAATTGAAGTCGGAATCACCTCAAACTTTCTACACAGCATAATTACATCAATATCTATCAAAAAATGTTATAAAAATTGGGGGTGATTTCGGAGCCATTTTTTGGAAAAAACCATGGGCTAGCTATAGCCTTGGGTATTTTTCAGATTTTGGCTCATTTTTTAAAATGGCTGTAACTTGAATAATTGAAGCCGGAATCAACTCAAACTTTCTACGTAGCATAATTACATTAATATCTAACAAAAAATGTTATAAAAATTGGGGGTAATTTTGGAGCCATTTTTTGGAAAAAACCATGGGCTATAGCCTTGGGTATTTTTCAGATTTTGACTCATTTTTTTAAATGGCCATAACTTGAATAATTGAAGTCGGAATCACTTTAAACTTTCTACACTGCATAATTACATTAATATCTATCAAAAAATGTAATAAAAATGGGGGGTGATTTTGGAGCCATTTTTTGGAAAAAACCATGGGCTATAGCCTTGGGTATTTTTCAGATTTTGACTCATTTTTTTAAATGGCCATAACTTGAATAATTGAAGTCGGAATCACTTCAAACTTTCTACACAGCATAATTATATTAATATCTATCAAAAAATGTAATAAAAATGGGGGGGTGATTTTGGAGCCATTTTTTGGAAAAAACCATGGGCTATAGCCTTGGGTATTTTTTAGATTTTGACTCATTTTTTTAAATGGCCATAACTTGAATAATTGAAGTCGGAATCACTTCAAACTTTCTACATAGCATAAGCACATCAATATGCATCAAAAAATGTTATAAAAAATTTGGGGTGATTTTAGAGCCATTATTTTATTGGGAAAAAACCATGGCCATGGTCAGAAAATGTAATAAAATTAAGGAGTTATCTCCTTTTTAATTTTGGTGAGAATTTCAACAGAATCCCTATACTAAAGTACAGGGTTATTGACCCGATTTTTTTAAGCAACATAAAAATCCACATATTTTTAAAACACTTTGCATCCTTGCATAACTTACAACAGTATCTCTCCATGTTAGTACTGGTAATACCAGCCTTGCAAGAGCCAAGCATTTCTATAAGAAATAGATAGCAATGAATCTTGCATTAACTCTATTATTATGCATGATAGGTGCTGCTAGTGTGGGTACAAGTACACAGTGCAAAATGAATACCTCAAATCTAATGAATCCGTTCGGTAGCCTATAAAGTAAAGGAATGAATTACATTGCAGAGTGTGGGGAATCAAGAGAAGAAGAGAGAGAGAGAGAATTCATGAATGAAGTGCATCGATTGCATTTCATTGCAAGGAAGATACTCACTTGTCGCTCATGCTTTCATTTTGAAAGTACAAGTCCTTTACTATGAGAGAGAAGAAAGGTACCACACAAGTGTTCATCTTCATTGTTCTTGCTGATATTGTAGCTCTCTCAAGTTTTGATCGATAGTTAGCAAAATTTCCACTAGGATCCAGCAATCGCTGCAATGATAAATTTAAAAAGACGTTTAAGATAAATATCAGATTTTAAATACTTTTATAATTATACCTCTAGCTCTTCTAATTTCTCAACGCTAAGTTTAGACCTCTATAATGAAAAATAAATAAATAAATAAAGGTAAAAGGTAGCGTAAGTTGTAATAGAATAATTAAGTATTCACAATGTGAAATCATTGGAATTACAATTACATTAAAAGACTCTTACCATCTTCTTCAGTCTCACAACAGGACTCATGTACAATCCAGCTAGAGAGAGAGAGAGAGAAGGAGTGAGGTTGCTTTGTCACTAAAAATTAACTTATTATTATTATCACTTACTTGCTATAGCCATGAAAGAGTTAAAGTTGTTCAATTTCTGACACTCGAGTGCAGTGTCTACAAAAAACTCCATCAGCCTGATTCTATTCCTCTCCTTGTCAGACTATTGATTAAGAATAGAGGGTAATCAATGAATACAATAGTCATTTATCATGACATAATGCTTTAGTAATTGGGTAATTAGAATAGGTTCAGTGAAGTGCAAAGTTTAATTATCAATAATGAGCTTGATATACCACACACAAGTAGAAGTATTGCAGCATTAGTGCAACTTAATGAAGTGTAATTGTATTTATAAATTAAATCTCTTACTACACATATTTCTGTTGCAACTAAATAGCTCAGCCTGTTAAACCACTCCACGTATGCCTCTATGTTGCTAGTCTTCTTCACATCCTAATAAAAAAATAAAGCATTTTTTCATAATAATATAAAATAATAATAAAGTAACTAACAGTGGAATCAGTGGGTGATTTAACAAATGTTTGAATGAACTCCTCTGGGCCAATGTTATTCAATCTTTCCTATAGTAATAATAAGAAAAGAGAAAAGAAGAATAACAATGAAATAAGCTTTGGTTTACAACACAAGTATTATGTATAAATTATGACAGGTTTCTTCCTTTAAGTATAGGTGCTACTAAAACATTGGTAGGATAAGTTAATGACTCACCAATTCAATGTGGGTTAGCTGTCTTGCAAGGTCTAGTGGTTCAGAACAAGTCCTCAGTATATCAACCTTAACAAAAGAAATGAAGGACAGATTGAAAGATATGTACATATGCATACCTGTGTTCTTGGGTCCATTAATCTCTGCATTGCAACTGAATTAACTTGCCCCAGTATGTGCTCATATTTATCCAAAGTAGAGAGTTTTTGTATAAGAGTAGACTGAAGTTGTCCAATTTCCCTTCTCTGTTCCTATGATATAGTAAAGATAGGATTAAGAGTGAGTCCTTGTTAGGCCAAAGCTCTTACTGGTAGATGTGTGGAGCAGAGTTGAGTCACATCTTTTAAGGCTCTCATCATTTTCTCGTCTCGGAAATCATACGGAAAAGTCTCGGTCCACTCTCGAATGAGCTGAATGAATCGAACAGGCGAAGCACTTGACTATATGTAAAATTAGGGAAAAATATTTCTTTAAATTAATAGTCTTCCTGATATAGCATAATATTTCTTTAAATTAAATCTGCATTACTCTTTTAAGTGATGAAGATCCAGCGGATGCTTGCTGTCTCATGACATGTTGGAATATCTGCCAAGAGTACATTATAACATTGCAATAAAAATGATAGCATCACTTACTCGAAATAATTTTCCTAGCAAATGGTGAGGTGAGACAAATAGCCTCGAGCATAGCAGGAAAGCAAAGACATAAGCTCTCTATATAAAATACCAAAAATAATAAATTTAAAAGTATAAATTTGAATACACATGCTGACCTCTGGATAATATGAAGTAGTTGGTATTAGTTGCTGTATAAGTCCTTCAAGAGAACCAGCTACTAATACACCATCACTGTACTGCAGCTCCTATTAGACACAAAATCCCATTTATTTCCAATTATTTACCATTTTTCATTATTACCTCAGCTAGTTGCTGTGTTGTGAAAACTAATGAAAGCTTGCTGTCTTCCAGCGGAACTGAGCGACGATTCTCCTCAACGATTTTCTGATACTATTAAAATGGTTTAAATTAGTTTGCAGCTGTCACTGGCATACTTCAGTGACTTTCGTTTCAACAAGCGCTTCCTTGGATACGACATGATCAAATACTGACGGCTAAGGAGAGGCAGAAAAAGAGGATAAAACATGACAATAAATTGCATGAACTTACTCTTCTTTTAGGTGTCTGCTTCATTCCAATAGCAGGCAAACTTCGAGATATCTACAAAAATAGTGCAACTATATCAGTTCAAGTGACATGTCTCTATACCTTGAGATTCCTTTTATGCCTGACTCCCATTGTCTGCATCTCTTGTAGGAGTCTCTGATATTGTGACCGTATTCTCCTAATGGGATATTTATACATGCATATCTAGGGCATTTTAAAACAAGCTCACAGTAATGTATTTTCCTGCATCTCCAGCTCCTTGCTCTGCAATATGAATGAAAGGTTATGTAGATCTATTAGGAGCAAGATGGCTTTCGCTAACCTTTGTCGAAACGTCTTCTTTGCTGTGTCTGCATACATCTATCTCTGCCTTGAGGAGCTTTAGCTTTTGTTCTTCTGCATCAAGTAGCCTCTCTGTCACCTAATAGGGAGCTGGCTTAACGCCCACTCACAATACAAAAACAGGCATTACCTCGACTTGTATATTAAGTACGTCCCTCAGTTTGTTCTGGGGTCCTCTTCCAGACTCTCCAGAAGCCATTTACAAAACTCTTTCAGTTCTCTTTCTCTCAAAAAGCTTGCAAACAAGGGCGGGGTGCGTCCTTTCACTAATCATGTATGCATATGCAAAACAAAAGAGGGTGTGGCTCATTAATAATCTATAGATTCATTAGCAGCACTCGACAGCTACACCCAAGAAGGTGTTAGATAGAAAAGTGAGAAAGAAAGAAGCTACTAAATATGGCCGAGCAGTGCTGTTACTACGAGGCACTGAGAAAGCAGAGGATACTGGATAGAGCTTACGAAGCAAAATGCAGGATGCTGAGTGCACAAGAGAAGCAGGTAGTCAAATAGATAAACAGATTGACATTTATGGGATAGTATGTATTTGTTTACTTCCTCTATACTATTTCTGCATGTACTGGATCTGGCTGCTTTGGCAATAGATAATAATAATTATTATTTACATTTTACTTCCTGTATAGGCTGGCTTTGTTGACAAAGCAGTTCAAGCTGACGAGGCTGCAGCTCTCAAAGCCACCCAGAGCAGCAGCAAGACGGAGAGCAAACGTAAGAAACGTGCAGAAGCAAAGATTTGTGCTGTCCGGAAAGACTTACACAAGTACAAATACGATGCATTTATATCCTGTATATTAGTTAAGATACTTTTCTTGGCTCTGAATGACATTTCACGATCTTGTTCTATATTTTCCGTGTAGGCAAGAGATGGTGCTTCGAGATAGTAACTTAGTCATGGGGTACGTCTCTCCAAAGCACGAACTGAGCCTCCGAGAACCACAAAAGACCAAACATTGAAGAAAAATTCTAGTATTTAAGAAATGCCTAGCAACCTTGGCAGGGACTCTAATTTGTGTATTGCAAACAGTAATTATGCAAAATTATGCAATATTATTGTTTTTCAATGTTTTCCCTTCACCTTTCCTAAAGCGGCCATTATTGCATAGAGTTCAATGACATTATTAGGCATACATGCGACATCACTAATTTAATATTTAATCTTGGAGGCAGACTGCATGTCTATGCTTGTGAAAAGCAGCCAATTACTTAGCCCAGTAATTGAATTGTGTGAATTTGTCTCAAGTAGTTTTGCTGCTCTGTAATTATGTAACAGAAAAATAAACTAAATTTGCAATTCTTGCAGCATCATGATGTCTTTATAATAAACCCACGTCATTGAATAATTAATTTCCTTGGAGAAGAGGCGGAGCGAGAGAGGTGTATAAAAAGGTTCCCAGTAACTTGTTGGGCAAAATATCTCCAAAAACAGAAAATGAAGCAAGCGCTAACCTTAGCCATCGTCCTGTTGGTCTGTCCACTCGTCTTTTCAAAGAGCCAAGAGGTCTTCCATCCAAGTTGTAGTTGGGTGACACACAAGATGACATTCTATAAGGAAATCCAGGGCCACAATTGCTCGAGCGAACCAATCGACGTGTTCAAGTGTACAGGGATGTGTGCCTCTAATATCAACCCGAGGGTGATCGACCGCAAGTAAGCCTCTCTCTCTCTCTCTTTGATTAAATAAGCCTCCATCATCCCAAAGCTTATACCTCTGTGTGATATTAATTAAGCCAATTATGTTTATTATTAAAGCACTTCTCTCTCTCTCCTTTTAGGCCTCCTCCTGACCAGACCAGCTATAAGCATCTCTTTTCCCAAAACTGCCAATGCTGTCAGCCTGACCAAGACAACTACATTCAAAATAAGTCCATTCTTTATTACTGTGTCCTCCCAAATGGCGAGAAGTACTCAACTCCGGCGATGACAATGATTGCAAACCCGACCAAATGTGCATGCCAACCTTGTTAAACGGACGGACGGAGGGGGACAGCGGTATGTGGGTTGTCGTGGTAACAGAGTACAATCTCGTCTCTTATTCCATATAATAAACTTGTAATTTAATAAGTAAATATTAATTATTATTTGTTGTAATAATAATCATTATATTATAGTTGACGTGTTTATTTTCTTCTTTCTCTCTTTAAATTTTGTTGACAATTTTCTCTTCTCCAAAAAAAATAACTTTTTAAATTGTTTTTGTGTCATTCAAACCTCATTTCTCTCCCAAGTTTCAATCAATCATTATTATATTATCATTATTATTATTTCATTATTATTATTATAATTATAATTATTATTACAAAAAGTGAATAACAGCAACACAAAGAGAGAGAGAGAGAGAAAGTTTTAAAGGACTCCTTTCTCTTTTGCTACTGATACAAATGCATCAACACATTTGTCAATGTCTTCTTTATTGTGGACAGCGGATAATTGAACTCTAATTCTGGCTTCACCTGAGAGAGAGAGAGAGAGAGGGAGGGAGGGAGAGAGAGGGAGGGAAAGAGAGAGGGAGAGAGAGAGGGAGGGAGGGAGAGGGAGAGAGGGAGGGAGGGAGAGAGAGGGGGGGAGGGAGAGAGAGAGAGAGAGGGAGGGCATTCCACGAGACATAAAACATAAATGTTCATATTATTGCTATGTGAAATGTCTAATCTAATTACATGCGATACAAATTATTTCCGTCTTTTCTTACCGACAGGTACTACAGGGTACGAAAAACCTATCACATAAATACCCTTCTCTACGAAACGAAAAAAAAAAAACAAAAACAATAACAATAACACCGAAATGAGAACTAACGGAGCATCCGATCGGCAAACTCAGTCGCTAGTCGAGCATCATTCAGCATCACAGGAACAATAGGGTGACAGTCATCGCCCTAAGAAGAGGATAACGATTATTAGTAGACCCAAAACAATAATAAAATAAATATACATGTACATACACAACCGTATGGAGGAGAAAAACTGAAGAAAACACGTCATACAAAACATACATGTACATGGATAATGTAATGAATAATATGAATTGTGTACAAATACTGATAATATATGCATGAATGGATAATACATAAAAATGTACATGTTGATATGCTTTACATGTACATGTACATACATGTACATGTACATACATGTACATGTATGCGTGTGTGAAAGATTACGTAGATATATATGAACTAAAGTGAATGCTTGGCATACTGTAGCTGGGTGTGTGTCTGCTGTGGTGCATGCAGAAACCAACCAAGCTATCCCTCAGTCAATCAATATTTACCCAACTAATGAAGGTTAATAGACCACACAGTTTAATTAGAGACAGACACATATCAATGCTTTATATCAATAGAGACTATTAGGGTGAAATATTATACCCATTGTGCAATGGAGGAAGAGAGAGAGAGAGAGGGGGGGGGGATAGAGAGGGTGAGGAGGGTACCTTGAGATTAAAACCAGCTGATGTCATTTTCCCTCTAAAATAAGAAGTGTTCCATTGTAGTTTTTCAACAAGCTCTGACCCGTCCATTAACAAATCAAACACCTTTAAAAATACCAGTAATATTTAGTACAATTACAACACAAATAATAAAGAAATGTAGCCTCTATATAATGGACACTGTGTCTCTGTTATACAGAGGTGTCCTTTATGTGGAGGTTATTTTATACAGTAAGGAATGTAATTGGTACACTAGGTGCTGTCCGTTAAATGGAGGTGTACGCTATAGAGAGTGTCCATTAAGAGAGGCTACACTATACATACATAAATATCTTCTTCACATTACTTTGCTAGCGCAGGCTACCACAGGAGGTGGGAGGGTGTTAGAGAACAGATAAGGTCTTGATTTCTGTCTTAACATGTCAATAACTTCCCTTGGGCCAACAGTATACCCACCTGCAAACACGAATGATCCGATATTAATTATTTAAGGGTGTGGTTTTACCTGCGGCTCCGCCCAAAGCTTTGCCGAGCGTAGAATTTATAATATCAACTCTGCCTTCACACGAGAGGTGCTCCTCTGTCCCTCTGGAGGGGGAGAGGGAAAGAATTAATGGAAACAGTAAACTAATTATACTTGAATCATACAACTATCTTTAATGTTTTGTGTAATGTAATCTATCAACATCACCTCCCTCTCTCTCCCTCCCTCTGTCTCTCTGTCTCTGTCTCTCCCTCCCTCCCTCTCTCTCTCTCATTACCTTCCTCCTTTCCCCATGAAACCAGTCGCATGACATTCATCAACGAATACCAAAGCTCCATACTTGTCCCCGAGATCACAAAGTTCCCTATAATTCACATAGACATGCACATTCAACAATATACCATATTTCATTACACACTATAGTCATCACCAGTCATTTAAGTCAAGTGTTAATTAGAGGCTCATTAAAGTGATAAGTGCTTCATAAATACATATCTCCTTACCAAATTATGTACATGTACATACATGTACATGTACATGCTGCAACTTGTACATTAAATAGTGAGTGTGTTATGTAGGGAAGCATGCTTTGTAGGTGTGCATGTACATGAGCATGTATATACAATTAACTATTGGGTATAATAATAATGTGATTTACTACTACTCTGTCTGCCTTACTGTCTCTATAACCCTCCCCTCCCTCTCTCTCTCTCTCTCATTGTCACTTCTTCCATTCATTGACAGTCCCTTTCATAATGAAGCCTTTCACTCCCTCTCCTTCATTAAATTTGTGTTCAGTCTCTACATGTACAGTATATCCTCTCTTAATGGACACTCTCTATAGCGTACACTTCCATTTAACGGACAGCGCCTAGTGTACCAATTACATTCCTTACTGTATAAAATAACCTCCACATAAAGGACACCTCTGTATAACAGAGACACTTTCAAAGTGTCCATTATAAAGAGGCTAGTCTGTATTACTTTGATCAAGTTTACCCTCTCCCTCTCCCTCCCTCCCTCTCCCTCTCCCTCTCCACTCACTTGAGAGGTGCTACTACCCCATCCATACTAAAGACTCCATCAGTTACAATCATCTTGAGTCTAGCTGTGTCACCAACCTCAGACAACTGCTCTTCTAACTGAGTAACATCTGAGAAGAGAGAGAGGGAGAGAGAGAGAGAGAGAGAGAGAGAGAGAAGGGAGAGAGAGAGGGAGGGAAGGAGAGGTAGAGAGAGGGAGGGAGAGAAGCAGCAGCATTAAAGTAGTGTAGGGAGGAGAAGGGAGTGTTGAGAAAGGCAGGGTACAGTACAGTAGTATCAATACACAGTGAGGAGTGTAGTTACAGTACATGATGTGTGGGTATGATTCTAGTCACAGCTCTGTAGATGTGAGTAGTGCCACTACTGCTTGTAATTATAAACACTGAGACTAAGTTAGTGGCTGTATAATTACTATATAACAATGACAAATTTCTTCCTTTATAATATTGAATGGGGGCTTGTATAAGAGAATATTATAAAGACATTAATGACAATCTCTTTGCATCATCCTCTCTCCATCCTCTTCACTTACATGTACATTATAAATATCAAAAGATTCTCACTAAAGTACATATGCCCCAGGGAATAGCAAAGGTCATATAAAAGCATCCACATTGACAGAATGTGTACATGTACATGTACATATGTCTGCTGCAGACAGTAGTTCAGTTTAGTCTAGAAGATCTTCTTACCACACACGGTGGCAGACAACACTCCAGACTATATATTCAGTATACTAACCTGATTGAACTAGTCATTATTATTATACATGTGCATATGTTGACCCCATTCTACAACATAGCAATGTAATTAACCTGTTATTATTATTGATATAAATGCAAGCTACACAAGTATTGATCTAATAGTCATTGGAGCACAGCCTGTGCTACAACCATCACGTGTGTTGTTATTGAAGGAGCAGGCATATGCCTGTCGTCGTGAGATCACTTGTTAACATACTTTAGCGTACAAATATGGAGTCATTAGTTGATCTGTACCACTGCTCATTAGCTAATGTGACAATTTTGAAGTCGATCACACGCACACGCACACGCATGCACACAGACACACACGCACAGCGGTACTCCTTCAGTACACTTGCTTGCTACCACTTCTAAATTCTCAATCTTTTATAATTTGTCTTAGCCTTCTCTCTCTTCTCCCCCTCTCTCTCTCATTTTCTTTTTTGCCCTAAACCCTTAATGTGTCCTTATCAATATGTCTTCTTCTATTCATCACTCAACACAAAGAGACGCCTTCAAAGAAACTTCACTAGAACATCAAACCTTTAAAAACTCAGTACAAACTTGATTAACCACCTGCTAGCAAAAGCCTGAGGTTTTGCCAAACCCACAAACCCATACGCTTCAGGCAAAACTAAAATACAATAAAATATAAATCATTAACGAGAGAATGGTCACCAAACCATGAACATATGTCACACTTTGAATAATAAGAAACAGCTGGAGCTGGGGGGGGAGAAAAGGATGTAGTGCATATGTACCTGTACAATGGCACGTGTGACCCTGTTTAGATATTATGATTGCAGCTGCACCTTAGGAAGTATAAATGGTTTTAAATTCGTCTGAAATTACATCAATAAAATGAGCATACACTTACATATATATATAAGTATATTTGCATCCATTATCAATATTAATGTAAGCAATAAAGCTACTATCATGTAGCACTAATGAACATCACATAATATATACGTGTATAGACAAAAATTGTACGCATACATGTACATGGCATATGTAGACGTAGTATATCCAATCGTCTGCTAATGACTGGTTGTCATGGTCACAGTGTTTACTTACCCAATAAAGTCAGGGTGGCTTTGGGAGTCATGGATATTAATTGAAAAATAAACGATACTACTACACAGATACACACCTGTCTGTATAGTGGTTGGATAGATTTAATGGAAAGAAGCAAATCAAGGACATTAATACTTAAAGATATCTAATACAGTGTAGCCTCTCTTAAGGGACACTCTCTATAGCGTACACCTCCATTTAACGGACAGCACCTAGTGTACCAATTACATTCCTTACTGTATAAAATAACCTCCACATAAAGGACACTTCTGTATAACAGAGACACTTTCAAAGTGTCCATTATATAGAGGCTAGTCTGTACATATAATCACAGACAGCTATCACTACATGAAGAATAGAGGTATCCAATAGTCCTACTACAACAGCTCAGCCTAACGTGGAAGGAATGACTTTGATCTGAAAATAAGTATGTTATAGCTAATAATCCAAGAGGTCAACTATGAGTTCAGAATTATAATATAATAATGATGACAATCCAAAGCTTATTGATCAGTGAATAGATGGAGCCGTTTGTCTAGACCGTACGGTTATAGTTTATGATTGCGGACGTGAGGGAGAGAGGGAGGGAGAGAGAGTTTTAGTGTTTTTAATTATTTCATGATTGGAGGCTAAAATGGTAGGAAATATTTTGATGACTTCCGCCACTCCTAATCCATTTTAAAATATATGTACATATAATCTCTCTCTCTCCCCCTCTCTCTTTCTTTCTTAATTTTAAACTATTACGTCATAAAATTCCTCTACATGTAACAGCCGCTAAGAATGCGTACAAATACATGTACATGTACATGTACGTGACAGTCGGAGACGAGCAGGTGGTCGCAAACAATAAAAAAAACGAAAACAGTTCCAAACAATACTCCTCCACTTAATTAAAGTGAGTGACTGTTCACATTACGACCGTCACACAAAGACACGTCTCTAGGAAACCACAGAACTGAGGGCATAGAGAAACAGTCTGTGATCTATTTTCTGTTGCTGATGAGTATAATTAGATCAATAATCATTAATATATTGAATTAATTTATCAATGGGGAGAACTATAGAATCAGAAAGCTACAAAATGTGGGCACAAAATAGGAACACATGTCATGTACTGATTAAGATACTACATGCATGACATAATAGAGACTTATCATTGTACAAGTACATGTACACAGACAACAGTGATATTACATCTGACTGATAATATACTACATATCTTCATGAACCTACTACATATATACAATGTACATGTACTCCTGTAGTGATTGTGAATTTATGTATGACTACTGTATGTTAAATTTCTTTATTATGAAAATATTTTAAACTTGTACCTCTGTTTTTGTATCTGTACTTTCGGGCCTTGCATAGTCTAAGGCCGTCAATGATTGAAGCATGGTTTAGCTGGTCACTAAACACGGCATCATTCTCACCTAATAGTGCCTCAAATATACCTGAGAGAGAGGGGGGGAGAGAGAGGGAGGGAGGGAGGGAGGGAGAGAGAGAGGGAGGGAGAGAGAGAGAGAGAGAGAGAGAGAGAGAGAGAGAGAGAGAGAGAGAGAGAGAGAGAGAGAGGGGGGGAGAGAGAGGGAGGGAGAGAGAGGGAGGGAGAGAGAGAGGGAAGGAGAGGTAGGGAGGGAGAGAGAGAGAGGGAGAGAGAGAGAGGGAGGGAGAGAGAGAGAGAGAGAGAGAGAGAGAGAGAAGGGGGGAGAGAGAGTATTAATAGAGAAACAGAAAGTACATGACATGCACCTGCGTTGGCATCGAAGCAAGCAGCATACAGTATTGCATCATCGCGATTGTGAAACTTGGCTATTTTCTGTTCTAATTCCTTGTGTATTGTCTAGCGGAGGAGAGAGAGATGTTGTCACCATTCACCAGCATAAACACATACACCCACACAAACACAGACATTCTTAAAGTAGCAACGAAATACCTTATAGTTACTGAAAAATGTAATGTACATATGGAGTGATCAAAATTTGACAAGGGTATTTTGTCAAAAATCGCTAATAAAGAATTTTCCATTTTAATTTTTTTTCTGATGCATATACATGTTCTTATGTTGCATAGAAAGTTTGAGCTGATTCCGATCAAAATTAGATTTTTTACGAATTTTTAAAGTTGCTCCAAAATCAGGTCAAAGTCCTTGAGACACAGACCAAAAGTCTCCTAAACTCCCTCTAGATCTACCAGGACTTCTACTCATGGTTTAGATTAGGGAATGCCCACTTGTACTAGTAGTCTAGTACCAGGAGTAGATTATCTACTCTTGGTAGTACTAAGCAGCAGCTTATACTGATCCTTTTGGAAAGACCAAAGGAAGTGAGAGGAAACCTCTAGAGGAAAGTGTGGTCATCATTACACAGAAACTCAAGACGTCATCCAGGATATTAAAAGTGGCCAGGTGTGTGTGAAAGAGGGATAATAGACAGGTGGTACAGCTGAAACTTAATACTCTAAACATTGGGTCAGCTCCAGAAATGCAAATAAAATTCATTAAAATCACCATGTAAAACATTAAAGCAAGCAAAGCAAAAGTAGATGTACCACAGAAAACAAGCTTGTGGCTTCTTCATCATAATGAGCTCAGGCTTGATCCAATTAATGAACTAAAAGCTTCTATCCACAACTACATGTACATGTACATGTACATGTACATGTAGAGGTCAGAGGTGACGATAAGGGTCATTGGTCGCTGGTCACTGGTCGCTGGACTACAGGAATTAGAATTAACATATACAATGTAGTGAATCTGACAATAAAGGATTCTGGAGTGCTCATTAATTGGAAATAAATGTGCAGCTGTCATGGAGACAGTCGTATGAATGATCAAGGCGAAGAATCTAATTTGAAATCAAATATAAAATAATACAATTAGGCTTTCAATTTTGTATAATTAAATAATAATAATAACAACATGTATATTGTTCGGGATCCACATACATAATTTACTTGGAAGAAATTCTCAGACAAAACCAAAGAAGTAAAGGCATACAATTTCAAAGAATTATTAAATTTATTACGTCTCAAATCAAGTTTGGCGGGTCATTGAGGAGGACAGTCGCTGTATAGACCGACCATACAGTACAAAAACAAATGCCACTTCTAATTAAAGAGCACTTCGATTACGTGACAGCAACAGAAAGTATACAGAGTCATTTAAAAATGACGTGTCACATTTAAAGGGAAACTTTGTAACTATAAAAAGCAAACAGACTAATATTGAAAATAAATATTACAATTATGACTATTATTCACTGATGCGTCAATAACTACATGTACATGTACATGTATATATATTATTAATACATTTATGTACGATTGGGGTTTGCTTGTGGAAATTATTACAGTTCTAATTAAAGGGATTTTACCGAGCTCGGTTCTGCTAAGACTGGGACGGATGATGTAGAGATTACGTAATCAAAAACAGTTATTTGTTGGTTATTAACAGTTATTAATAGTTATTGATGTTAATATGAGGGTATAGGATGGCACGTAGGTGACAAGATAAGCTGTCAAAAATAAATAATAAACAAAATAATAAACAAAATAATAATCAATAAACATTGAAATTAAAAATAAAAAAGTATAACGTACATATACATGTACATGTACATGTACATGTACATGTACATGAATATAATATCAGGGTTTCCCACAAAGCATGCTAAGTGAGCTAAACAGCATGAGCTTCATGAGCTGACAAGCACTACAATACAGTACATGGCATTTGGAGCAACTTTAAAAATTCGTAAAAAATCCAATTTCGATCGGAGTCAGCTCAAACTTTCTATGCAACATAAGTACGTGTATATGCATCAGAAAATGTAATAAAAATGGAGAATTCTCTACTTTTCGTTTTTGGCAAATTTTGGCTAACATCCCTGTACTATAGTATAGGGACTTTTACCCGATTTTGGAGCAACTTTAAAAATTCGTAAAAAATCCAATTTCGATCGGAATCAGCTCAAACTTTCTACACAACATAAGAACATGTATATGTATCAAGAAATGTAATAAAAATGAAGAATTCTCTACTTTTCAATTTTGCCAAAATTTAGCCCGAGACCCAGTACTAAGTGTCTGTACATTATTATTACCTGTGTTCCACAAATGAATCTCACAGAGCTAAGCCCCGCCCCATAATCTCTCAGCGCAATCCTCCCAGCTTCAATAACATCAGGGTGTGACTAAAAATAAAACAAATACATTTAAAAGTATTTTTAAATGAGGAGGCGTGGCTTTGATTAATTAAAGTGGGTGTGGCTTAGATTAATTGAAATGGGTGTGGCTTCATGCATAATTTTATCATTTAAAAATGCTCATTTCTTTACTGATAATCCAAGGTAGTTGTTTGCGCAGAAGTTAAGCAGTTCTCCTCCTCCTGCTCCTCCGCCCACTACTCTGATGGATGCAGCCTGAGGCGTTGAGATGACTCTCTCTGATTTCCACGTCCCAGCCTTAGAAATGGCATCAAGTCCTTCCTGAAGAACTCCTCTAGCTGATTTAGACCAGGTTGAGGTAAAACGGGGCAGGCAGAGAGAGCCTCTTGATTTTATAAAGGAAGAGGCGACGGCAGCCATTTTGCTCATTAAAATTTAGATAGGCGTGGTTTTTGGGACTTGGGTGTGGTTAGTCACGTGATACTTCTTACACCACAACAACTCAATGAGTAGATAGTACAGGGGAAGAGACAAAGTAAAGATGCCTAAAGGTAAAGGAAAGAAGAAACAGAAGGAAAAGACAACAGATGGTGAGTAGAAGCACAATAAGACACAAAAGTATACAATACTGAACAATAGAACCAGTAGTTATACATGTGCATGTACCACAGACCAAAGATATGTGTGTCCATTATGGCTTCACTGTGTTTTTAGATGGAGCTGGGTCTGGTGCTGTTTTAATGTTCTCAGGTCCCTCACAGATTGTTGATGATACCGACAGTATCTGTAGTTCGATTCCTGACAGCGTTCTAAGTGATGAAAGTAAGGATATTATGTATTTAATATAATTAATGTCCTGTGGGTGTGTTCTAATAATTGGTGGGTGTGGTTTATCCATAGTTGTTTCGGAAGGTTTTGATGACTCAGCAGATAGTTCTAGCGATACTGAGCTTCAGTTTCAAGTTTCGGAGGCTTTGGATAATCTTGCAGATAAGAAGTAAGATAAGAACCACACCCATAACCACACCTTTATTGACTCCGCCCACATTAGTTCGAGGACGAGAATGGCCGCTTTGAATTACTTAAACGATAAACTGAAACACAAGATGGTGGGGCAATACATAGTTGGAAGGTAGAGAATATATTCAGTATGAATGTGTACATGTACATTTAGTACTAGTGTAATTGATATTATATATACATCCCATTTTTTTACTACAATTTTGCAGAAGTACATTTAATTTTATTAGATAATACTTTAAAAACTACATTAAAATCGTTAATTATTATTAGCTAAAAGTTAAAATTAGTCGAGTCAAACCTCCAAATGCAATCCAGGATATGTCAAAGTTGATGCACACACAATTAAAGCTATATTCTCTCCCTTTTTCTTTCTTCCATTTCTTCGTAGAACTGAGACTCTAATTGATACTTTGGTGCGAGGAATCAAGAGATCACAAGGAGGAGAAAGGAAGGAGCTGTTGCTCTTGGCTTCTCTCTTTCCACTTCAATTCGGTGAAGATTGTGCTGACATTACTTCACTGCTACTGTCAGTCCTAGTGCCTATCATAATGGATAACTCTGTTAGCCCGCCAGAGAGGAGTATGGTAAGTTTTGTTGTATTTTTTACTTGTTATGCAATAGAATTAAATGATGTAATGTCTACCTATGTTGTGTAGGAAGTTTGAGCTAATTTGTTTGCTGTATTGCCATTAAATTAATTCTTTTAATTGTCACCGTGACGTTGTTTATAATTGAATTTGATGACGTAGTGTTGTTACTATGACATTCCGTTTAATTGGATTTTGTAGTATCGTATTACTATACCTTTTGTGGCATTGCTGTAACCATCATGATGCTATTAGGATGTACGTGTTTGTTATAAAAGATTGGGGGAGGAGGGGTATTGTTGATGGCTGAAGATTATAATGATATGGATTTAGTTTTTTAATTTTTGCACATGTACATGTACTGATTCTCTTTATTAATTGTCTCTATCTCTGTCTCTCTCTGTCTCTCTGTTTAGGCTATATCAACACTCACTCTGTGTACATTTCTGCTCTGTCATGACATGAAAGTATTGAATGACTAAATATTGTGTCTGTCACATTCACCTCTCTCCCCCTCTCTCTTCCTCTGTCTCTCCCCCTCTCTCCCCTCCCCCTTTCCCCCCCTCTCTCTCATACAGCTAGTAGAGGATATTATGCACCATTGTGAGAGCTTGTGTAGCTCATGTAAGATTGATCTCATTGTGTCAGCTGCCATTAAAGGATGGTCACTCCTCCTTTCTATTTTACCTATTCACATGATACCCGCCATTTTAACCAGGTATGCATTAGTATTAATATTAATATTATTTTTATTTTTATTATTATTATTAATTTATAGGCAAACTCCAATATTAACTAAAGTGTTGGAATCAGCTTCCGATCTGTCACTAAAAATATCGTCAGGCCAAGCTCTCTCTCTCCTTTTTGAACTGACAAGAGAATGCAATGAAGACGTGAGTTTTAATTAATTAATTAATAATAATGGGTGGGGCCAAGGTAGGAGTGGTCTTAAAATGGGTGTGGTTTAGTTGCTAGAGTGTGAAGAGGCGGAAGTCGCCTGTGCTGTTGTTCAGAGTCTTGCCAGTGAGAGTAACCGTTACTCCGGCAGAAAAGAAAGAACCCAGCAAAGAGCCTCCTTCAGGGATTTCTCTCAAGCCATAGAGGTGAGGGTTGAGTTGTAGGTGTGGTTAGTAGGTGTGGTTTTGTAGAGTGGCTACGTACCGGAAAGAAGCATAAAGTTTGGATCGGAATCGTTACAATTGGACTCTTGGGCAAGGTGAGTTGACCATGCCCATGACCACACCTACTAATAATTAATCCTAACAGGTTGATACAGTACAATGTACTGACTGAGTTACTGGCTACCGGCTGTAGGACACACCTCATGGTAATTTTAACCCTTTGTCAACTACGTTAATTGTGCTTTAATTAGAATAATGGACTGGTTCGTGATATATTTCAACTGGGGCCTCCCGTTTTACCTTATTTGGAAACTAAAGCAACTAAAATTGAGAGAGTAAGTTCATATTTTTTGTATATTTTTAAACGTCTTTTCTCAATTACTGCAGAAGCTCATAAATGCTGCATCAGCAAAATGGCGTTCTCAGGCCAGAGGCAAACAAAGGGACAAGAGATGTGTATTATAATTAATTAATTAATTATTAATTAGTTTTAATTATTATTATTTATCCTGTAAATGATTAAATTTTATCATTGTTATTATTATTTTATTAAGTCTATTTATGCTACGTAAATGAATTATTATTCTTTAATTTTTATTATTATTTATTTCATGTAAATCTATTTAAAATAATACTTAGCTATGTTAGCAGCATTTATTCAGTTGTGTCTCATGATGTTCATGTACAGTGTAGCCTCTTTATTACATCTTATGCACACCGGTACTTCTTATTAGTTATTAGATCTGATTGACGATGAAGCTGTTGCTAAATCAGTTTCTGTAGCATGCAGTTAGATTATATACGCGTTTTAGCTATTCTTTTATACTTTTATTTCTTATCTCTAATTCCTGGGATTGGTTTTAGACTAGCTATAGCTCGAGCTATTGCATAAAAGACTAAAAAGCTAAGATACCCTTGGGCTCGACCTTGAGGATCACTTAAGAGGATCACTTGGAGTCCTGACCAATCAGATTAGTCCACGCGTGACGTCATAACGACGTCAACATGAAAAGGGCAGGCCCAAACCGATCCGATCCGAGGCTATATAAAAGGAGCTGCACTTCCTGTTCCGGTAATTTTTTCTCAGTTTTTCGGCGCCAAAAGGTCAAGGTCTCTCTGGGCCACGTTCCCCAACTTTTCATGGCGGCTATGGTTATTTGTACCTGGATCTATCTCTCTGTCTCTCCCTTCATTCTCTCTCTCCTTACTACTCTTCTTTCCCCTAGTGTTTGTCAATTATCTTTCTCTTTTTTTAAAGGTCACCTCTCCTGGCTACAACACTTCTTTCTAGCTGCCCTTCACTCCTATAATGGCTCCTGTGGTTCATTAAAACCTCTATCTAAACTCAATGGGTAAGAAAACCTTATCCTATGTACATGTGCTCATCTTTTCTCCATTTTAGGTGACCTCACATGTTCAAAGTTCCCGCCATTTTGTGACTCCAATTAATGCGCGCCGCCCGTTTTAGAAACTTGGGAGACCCTTTAGTCCATACCACACTGTCACAACACTACAGAGAAGTGAGTTCCTCTGTTCCTCCTACTTGTTAACATTTCATGTCCTTTTGTTATTATTAGGAGAGACGCGTTGTCTGGAACATGATGTTGTGCTCTGTTGGGTACTTTGGGCTCCTGAACTTTGATGTACTATATTTGGCTCCTTATGGCTCGTGAACTGACGTACTCGTTCTGTGTCTTTATGGTTTGTCTCATTTTGGAGTTTGGAGGTCTTATACATGTACTAATAGTCTTGCTATGCCATCACGGCGAGACTATACGCACCACCTCATGCCTCCCCTTGCATGTTCATATTGTCTGTTTCTCTCTCTCTTTCAATAGCTTTGCGTCAGGTAGGAAATCACGCGATGCTTCATGTACATATTGTCCCTATGTAAAGACTGGGTTAGAACTTAGACTTTGCTCTTTGTGTGCCTTGTGTTGTGACCGGAGGTGCTGTGTGAGCTTGTGGTAATGTACGTCTTAACGTAAATACCATTAGTTCATACAGCACCTCCTGTCACAGCACAAGACACATGAGGAACAATGAGTAAGTTCTGGAGCAGTCTTTATTACATGTACTACATAGTATTCCATTCCCCCAGCTGTCATCTGCTATGCTTGTTTATGATTTCTTATTATTTCTCAATAATGCATTCCTATACTGTATTGTGTGTATCAGATGACAGTTTGTATGAGTTGTGTAAGCTCACAGCCATATGTATAGCTTACAAGAAAGCTTGTATACAGCCTGGCATTCAAAACATTGTTTGCTATAGGAGGGAATGGTACAAAAACTACAATAAAAGACAACAGCTTAAACAAATTAAAACTTTTAAAATTTCATAGAAAGGAAAGCTTATATTTTATTATTATTTGTTCTGGAGAACAGCAAGAAGCTTAACATAAGGTTAATAACCTTTTGTACATTCTTATATAATCTATATCTTCCTTTCTCCCTCTAGTTTCATTTGCTATAGCTATATACTGCAGACTGGTTTTGTCACTGTTACTTTTGGTAAGGAGTTGTGTTTGTCTATTTTTATATTTATTGCTACTTCTCTCTCTTTTTATAGGCGTCATCGTCCAAGTTTGCCCTGGTTTCTCTTCTCCTGTTGGTTGCTGCTTTGTTGATGTATCCTGTCTTCTAGTTCCTCCGATGAATTTGATGTTGCCCTCAGCTCTTGATTTGATGTATACATTTTCCAGTATGTCCTCTGGCCCCTGTACAATACCTTTGGATCATAGCTATCATTATGGATACCAGTTAAGCACTAAATCAGGAGCCCAACCTTTTCATAGGCTCCTGAATAGTTGTACTATGCATCATGCATCCCTTTGCATGTGTACATGTAGTCCCATTCTTTCAAATAAAATTAGAGAGTTTGAGAGTACACCCTTAATTATACATTGTGTTATACAGGTGAGTGGTGACCCTTTACATTAGCTACTACACAGTAATATTGTACCATTCCTATACCTGTCATTGCTTGATGCTTCTTCCTTTAGCTTAGGTTCGTCTCTACTTACTGATTCGACAAACGTTCGATCAGGAAGTAACCAAATAATGCATTGTTTTATAATGTGTATTTTGTGTATCAAGCAATGACACGTCTTCATATGTAGCATTTCAAGAGTGGGAACTGTTTACCCGAAAACAGCATACCCTCTTGTTTGCTATAGGTGGGAATGGATAGTCAAAAATTTTCACTTTTTGTTGGCAGATTAAAAATAGGCCTTATTTTTGAATTAGAAAAGAAGATTGATAGCCTATTATTCTTATAATGTTCCTCATATAGGGGACCTAATTCATACATGTTCCCCATATAGGGGACCCAATTCATACATCTTCCCCATATAGGGGACCCAATTCATACATCTTCCCCATATAGGAGACCCAATGCATACATGTTCCCCATATAGGGGACCCAATTCATACATGTTCCTCATTACAGGTGACCCAATTTATGTTCCCCTCATACAATGAGTGCACTCATAGGTGGCCCATACATTGTATATACATCTCTAGGTTAGTACGTAGTCTTGGTTGCATACATGTATAGGTCAAAGTACATGTACATGCATTATGACAAGGTGTTATGTTTTGTTTTCAGCATCTACACGTCAAATCCTCATGGACTCTTTCTTAATGGATTAAGGTAACCAGCAATAGATTCTATTACCTCATAAATTACTGCTTTCATTCTAGGGTGGGCAGCAGTATAGCGCTACCTCCCCGTGGTGCTGCCTGGGGTCACTAGTATCTGATACTGCTAGTGATGCTAAAAGCGCTATGAGAAGACAAGAAAGCTACATGTGATGAACTTTTATTTGATGATACATTGCTGTACTTCAATCACATGTACATGTACCTCCTGCCACATAACTTAAGGAGTTTTGATCAGTGGTAATGTTCACCCTTTTATTAATGTCACGTCCTACAAGTGACATTAAACTATTTCTAAGTTATAATCATTAAATTCTTTCATTAAATTTTCATCAAATGAAAAATCTTTCTAAGCTACATGTATAGCTACAGTATCAATATTCAAGCAATAATAATTAGTATTATAACAGTTTTTATTAGCTATCAAGTCATCACAATTCTCTCTCACTGCATAAATTGAAATTTGTCACATTTTGCAGCATGCAACTCCAGATCAGTCTGAGTAGCAAAGTTACCCACGCCACAGATGGGGCACACTCCAGTGGGTTTGCTTGAGTCAACCCTCTCACCTGGTAAATGGAAGTTTCCCCCATCACCACCATCAGGAGGCTAAAGGGAGAAAAAAAGATTAATTAACGGAATGCCCAATCACATACAGTAAAATAAGTAAGTTTTTAGAAAAAAGCAAATACTATATCATAGGTTGTGGTTTTTTTTCAAAAAATGGCTCTGAAATCATTAAAAATTTTTATTACATTTTCTGATACATATTGATGTCCTTATGCTGTGTAGCAAGTTTGAGTTGATTCCGACTTCAAGTTATGGTCATTTTTAAAAGCAGCCAAATTTTGAAAAATACCCAAGGCTATAGTCCATGGTTTTTCCAAAAAATGGCTCCGAAATCACTCTCAATTTTTATTACATTTTCTAATACGTATTGATGTCCTTATGCTGTGTAGAAAGTTTGAGCTGATTCCGACTTCAATTTTTCAAGTTACGACCATTTAAAAACTTAGTTACTATGACTCTACTTTCCTTATATGGTATTACATGAACTACAGGTGGTTGGTTCTATTGAACTTACAAACTGTCTCCTTGGATCATACCCTCCTCCTCCACCTCCTCCTCTACCTGGTCCTCCCCTAAAGAATTAATAAAATAAAAAGTGAAACAATATTTCGAAGGTACCATTTCTGTTTAAGTATTTATTATCACAATTAGTATGGCAGGCATATTGACACATATTAGCTTGGAATGTTTGGATGGGATTCGTAAAATTAAGAAATAATTTCAATTTCCTTACATAAATAATTCTCCTCCTCCACTCTGTCCTCTTGGCTGATTAAGATCATTCAAGTCACTGCCACGCCTACCACCTCCGGCCCCACCCTCTTTCGGTGGAGGTGGTTTTGGCAAAGGAGTGAAATCAACATACGGCTGGGGTTGCTGGGGTGGGGGGATGTCCCTCCTGTCTCCTCCGGGATTAAACTGACGGGGGCCTCTGTGATCATCCATTCTACCTCCTCGATCATCCATTCTACCTCCTCGTCCTCCTCCATAATGTCCACCATAAGTAGAAGCTGGAGGTGGGCCACCTTGATACTCATCAGGGCGTGACATGTGACGATCGTCTTGAGGTCTCCGTTCCCAATCCTGGAATCTTGGTGGATCATTTGGGCGTCTTTGATACCCCCCACCTCCACCACAATCTCCTCCTCCTCCTACAGGCCGGGATATAGTATGGGGTCTCACTCCTGTTCCCATCCTTTCTCTATCATCAGGAGGTGGTGGACGATAATTCCTGGGACTCTCTCCTCCTCCTCCCATCCGCTGACCACCTGATGATGGACGGTTTGGCCTATCCCCAGGCCCACGGTCCATAGGTCTTGGGCCACGGTCCATGGGTCCTGGGCCACGGTCCATGGGTCCAGGTCCACGGTCCATGGGTCCAGGTCCACGGTCCATGGGTCCAGGTCCACGGTCCATGGGTCTAGCTCCACGGTCTATGGGTCCAGGACTACGGTCCATAGGCCCAGGTCCACGGTCCGTGGGTGGTCCATGATCCATTGGTACAAGAGGTGTCCTATCAACTGGTTCATGTCTGCTCAGTCGGTCCTCAAGGTTGGCTATGGTTCGCTGCTGGACAGTGACTTTATCCTTCAAGTCGTCAACTTGTTTTTGAAGACTCTCTCGATTGTTTCGCAAGGCATCAACAGCTTTTGCCTCCTTCTCCCTCGCAGCTCTTTCGGAATTAAAATCTTCTCTAGCAACTTCAAACTATAAAGGAAGATACAAAGTACACAGTGCAGATAAATTGTATTCTTTTACTTGTATTTTCCATTGTTCTGCTTCACTCAGATATTCCTCAATTTTTTTCTGACGCTCAGCTTTACTTTGATTCTCTTTCTTCTGATATTCAGCTGCTGCAGTGTCCCTCTCTTTAGCATATTTAGCTGCTTGACTAACAGCATCATCTCTTTCTTTTGATAATTGTAAAATATGAGCCTTTTGACGTCTTATCTCTTCTTTCTTGTTATTAAGGTCTTCAGTTAGTCCTAACATTTGAGTTGACATCTCCTATTAATAAATAAATTATAATATTTATAATATATGTAACACATGTATCATAGCCCACAAAGCACAAGAACATTTTGTAATGTCCCAATTGGTACAAGCCTATACAAAAGTACTTCTGAAATGAGGACACCTCTGTATTAAGGACAGGTAGTGTGGGCCCAATGGTGTCCTTAATAAAGAGGCTACACTGTACATGTATTAAGGACAGGTAGTGTGGGCCCAATGGTGTCCTTAATAAAGAGGCTACACTGTACATGTATTAAGGACAGGTAGTGTGGGCCCAATGGTGTCCTTAATAAAGAGGCTACACTGTACATGTATTAAGGACAGGGTAGTGTGGGCCCAATGGTGTCCTTAATAAAGAGGCTACACTGTACATGTATTAAGGACAGGTAGTGTGGCCCAATGGTGTCCTTAATAAAGAGGCTACACTGTACATGTATTAAGGACAGGTAGTGTGGGCCCAATGGTGTCCTTAATAAAGAGGCTACACTGTACATGTATTAAGGACAGGTAGTGTGGGCCTACACTGTACTATTGTTTTTAAGATACATACATGTATTACAGCTCACCTCCATCATTTTGTCCAAGTCAGTGTTTTCTCCCTCAGCCTCTGCTCTTGCTTGTTGCAGCTGTTTCTTGGTCTGATCAAGGTCAGATTGCGCTTTTGATAGTTGAACAGTTAACTCATGACTATACAGTACACGTGGTATGGAGTATATTGATAATGTGATACATTCTATCATATAACCTCTTCTACTTACACTCTTTCTTTCTCATTCTCCAGTTGATTCACTAAGTTTCCTCTTTCATTTTCCAGTTTAACATTCACTGACTCTAATTGAGTCAAATCATCTTTTGTAGTAGACAACCTAACAATCAATCAATTTATTAATTTATTTATTAAAGAGCTTACTTTCCTTCATAATCATCAACAATCTCCTGCTCTGCATTCCGTGATTCATCCAGATCCTGTTTCAGTTGATCTTTTTCACGTGCTATTCTCTCCTTTTCCTTTCTTATTCTCTCCATATCTTGTATCGCTCTCTCTTTGTCTCTGACTGCTTTCTCTTTCTCTCCCTTTAAAGTTTCTAGTTCGTCACTGCTTGCTGCACTGGCTAGCTGTCCTTTGAGTGTCTCTACTTCTTGAGTCAGCCTCTTGTTTCTCTGTTACAAATACATACAAAAATACATAAAGAAAATTAAAATGTACAATATAATGATACTAAGTGCAGGCTATCTTAATTGTGTACATTATAATGGTAGAATTGATTAAACATGCATACCGTATTTCCTTAAAAATAAAAGCCCAGGCATCTATTTCCTTAAATGGTATTTGGACCTCGAAAAAATTTTAAAAAATAAAAACTTTGGTCCAGAGCGGGATTCACACCAGTGACCTCATGCACTTAATGCACTCATGCACTTAGCCTTATGTCAAGGCTAAATTTGCATATTTATACTTCACTTCTATTGCTACCCCGGCGTTTATTCACATCCGGCTTTTTTGACGATATACAGTACATGTATACACCTACCCCTATTTCGTCATTGAGTCGTCTCTTGATGTTTCCAACGTTTCCAACAATTCCAGTTTTATAAGCATCTACTCCTCCTCCATCAGGATTATCCGGTCTTGACTTGTCTTCTAACTCTTGCTCTTTTGCCCGAAGGTCTCGCTCTCTATCCGCAAGTTTCCTGTCCTTAGCATTCAGCTCTCTCTTCAATTGGCTAATCTCATACTCCAGCTCATCTTTCATCGTCCGATATTCTGATTCTTTTTGTTCAAGCTGTTCCTGTAACTCTCTCTCCTAGAGGGAAAGGAGAGAAAGATGCTAGGTCATATTAATGCTAAGACTCACTCTATCCTTATCAACGGGTCTCCTATCTTTGGTTTTTAGCTCTCTCTTCAGTTCTCTAACTTCTCCATCATGCTGGCTCTTCATGGCCCTAAATTCAGATTCTTTCTCTTGAAGTTCTTGTACTAGATCTCTTTCCCTCGATTGAAAATCGGCTTTCTGAGCTTGCAGCTCTCTCACTTTAGCTTGCAGTTCCATCTGAAGATCTGCTTGTGACTACAAATGAAAGAGAAAGTGAGAAGGAGGTTTGAATAACAATTCAAGTGACCAAGGCAGTATAAATATAGTCAAACCTTTGATACTCCTCCAGCTACCCTTTCCAACTAAATTTTTGAATTAAACAGAATCAACTTTACCTAAAACACATTCACTTACTTCACCAAGTTGTGCCCCCAAAGAGACATTCATATCTTGGGCTTCTCTCAATTCACTTTTCAAGTGTGACACCTCTGACTTTAAGAGAGAGAGAGAGAAAGAGGGAAAGAAAGAAAGCAGGCATTTTAAGTACACTGCATGATTTCGTCTGATAATTGATACATTTGCAACGTACATGAGTCATTTAATTAATGTACAAGTACATTTCACTCAAAATGAATCGCACATTAAACAATAAAACTCAGTTCTTACTCTAAATTGAGAATTGGAACGCTTCTCTTCAGATAGCTCAAGTTGGAGCTGACTCAACTGACGATCCAACGAGTCAATTTGTCCTTGATTTGCAGGTGGGCGGGACTGAGACTGCTTCAAATAATCCTTTAAAAGATACACGAATAAAAATGGAAAGATGAAATATAAAAGTTACGTTTTCTTCTCTTAGCTTCTGCTCTCTCTTCTCAACTTCAGAGAGATCATGCTATGAAGGAAAGGAGAGCGTGGCAGTTATCATTATACTATCCATGACTTGCCGATACAATACCTTGAGCTTGTTTATTTCTTCGTTCAGTTTTCTAGAAAGGTCACTCGTTGAGAGGGCATTGCGTTGCAAGGCAGCCTTATCATCTTCAAGCTAAAGGAGAAGGAGGAAGAGGGTAACAATGCTTTTTTGTGAATTTCACAACAAATTCCGCCACAAAAATTTTAAGCACATGTAAATGATGTATTTTACTTGTCTTACACGACTCATGTCCGATTGCTTTTGCTTGTCGTGATCCTTTTCTCCGTTCAGTTTCACTATCTGTGCTTTAAAACCCAACACTGAGACTCTAGCGTCCCAATACAACTTATGAAGGTGCTTCACTTCCTCTATAAAAGATATAATTAATAGATAGCCACACCCACAACCACACCCAAGATTATGAATATTCATTGATTAATGAATTGTGATTTAATTAGATTTTGGAAATACGAAATTTAAAAAAAGTATCTTGTACACGTGACATGAAAACATGATATTTACATGACACTTTTCCTAATTATATAATTAATTAATTAATTACTAGTCACAAGTAATTAGTAGCTACTTCTATTAATACGAATTAGTTATTAAAAGGTAGTTATAAATAGGTAGTTATTAAAGGCAGTTATTGTAGTCATAGTGTAACTTTATATGGTAACGAGTAGTTTACTATAAGTTAAAGTAAATAAGACATCATGTTGATCTGATTAACAAGGAACAATGTATATCAACACTAACCTTCTTTGCTTGCCACTAGACTTTCTTTGCTAGCCACTAGACTTGCTATCTCATTATTGTTAGCTTTTAGAGTTTCACTAAAGAAACATCAAATGACACACATCATAATATGTAACTGTAAAATACTGCCATTTTAATCGCGATAACTTATATATAGTACATAACATATTACATTATACATGTACATGTACTGTGAATTTGAAAATTTATGCTTTATTCAATTTATAACTAACATATTATAACACGTCACTGTAAAATACATGTACTTACATTTTAACTGCCATTACATATATAGACATTATCAGATAATAATATATTATAACAATTATACTGTGGATTTGAAAAAAAACATGTATGCTTCACTCAATTTATGCTTTTAATATTCATTATTGGTTCATTTTGCTATAGATAGTTTCTTACCGTAGTTTCTCATTGTCCACCACCAGCTGTTGCATTTGTGATAGTACATCATCCCATATCTCTGGTGTGACTCCGCCCATCTTTCCACCAAGCTCGGATGCTTTAGACGCTAGAGCACTGACACCAGCTGGACCTCCGTACTGAACAAAACAAAAACAATGAATTTAAAGATTAGCCCATTGTAAGACAGCATCTCATTAACAACAAAACCAATACATGTATATATATATACAATATATCTATGTGCTATTATAAAGGCTATTTCACTATTAACATATTTCTAACTGTACATGAACAACCCACATTATTCATTTAAATCGATATATTTTCCTTACGTTTTGTTCATGAGGGTAGCCAGGGCGTTGCTGTTGATAGGCCATATGCTTCAGTCACTAGTCACGGTATATACACAGCTGCACTGTCCTCCAATCACTGTGTGTGTGTATCTAATGATATTCTCTGTAACAAGAGAATGAACTGGATGAGTAAGAAAAAGTGAATAAGCTTAGGGATTTACCCCTAAACGGGCCATCTGACGCAAACCACGCCCATACATAATGATAACCACACCCTGTGCAGTAAAATTATGAATGCATTCAAAATTTTCAATGTAACTTTACAAAAAATTAAAAACAAAGTTTGTGAATCTGTAGTTGACTAAAATCTTTTGGGGATCTTTTTTGCTGGCCTTGGCAATGGTGTGAAATCTACATAAGGTTGAGGAGGCAGTACCAGTTTGGGTTCATGATGCCCAGGTTGCTGTTCTGTCCTATCAACAGGTTCATATTTGCTCAGTCTGTCCTCAAGCTTGGCTATGGTTCGCAGTTGATTAACAACCTTCTCCTTCAGGTCATCAATTTCTTTTACTAGACTCTCCTGATTGTTTCTCAATGCATCAACAGCTTTTGCCTCCTTCTCCCTCGCAGCTCTTTCAGAATTAAAATCTTCCCTTGCAACTTCAAACTACAAAGAGAGAGAAAGGAACATACAGTACATATATACATGTATACATTTTATTTTATTTTACTTGTATTTTCCAGTGTTCTGCTTCACTCAGATATTCATCAATTTTTTTCTGACGGTCTGCTTTACTTTGATTCTCTTTCTTCTGATATTCAGCTGCTACACTGTCCCTCTCTTTAGCATATTCAACTGCTTGGCAAACAGCATCATCCCTTTCTTTTGACAATTGTAAAATATGAGACTTTTGACGTCTTATCACTTCTTTCTTGTTACTAAGCTCTTCAGTTAATCCTGTCATTTCATTTGACATATCCTATAGCAAGTGTATTATAATAATGTTCAGTAAATTACATGTACTTCAATACTAGTTCATAATATCATTGTTTCTACTAAATATTACAGTTCACCTCCACCATTTTATCTATGTCAGTGATTTCTCCCTCAGCCTCTGCTCTTGCTTGTTGCAGCTGCTTCTTGGTCTGATCCAGTTCAGATTGCGCCTTTGATAGTTGAAGACTTAACTCATAACTATATACATATAAAAGAAATGTACATGATTCAAATCCCTTCCTCTCTTTTCTCCTCTCTCTCTTTTTCCTCTCTGTTCCGCTTAGTGCACTCTTTCTCATTCTCCAGTTGAGCCTCCCTCAGAAATCATCTTTTGCAGTGGACAACCCAATAGTTAATTAGTATTCATAACCTATTCATCACAGCATCGTCTTTTTCTTTTGATAATTGTAAAATATGAGCCTTTTGGCATCTTATCACTTCTTTCTTGTTACTAAGCTCTTCATATAATCCTGTCATTTCATTTGACATATCCTATAGCAAGTGTATTATAATAATGCTCAGTAAATTACATGCATGTTAATACTAGTTCATAATATCATTGTTTCTACTAAATATTACAGCTCACCTCCATCATTTTGTCCAAGTCAGTGTTTTCTTCCTCAGCCTTTGCTCTTGCTTGTTGCAGCTGTTTCTTGGTCTGATCAAGTTCAGATTGTGCCTTTAATAGTTGAACATTTAACTCATGACTATATTAGTACACATCATGGTATGGAGTAAATTAATAATGTGGTATATTCTATTGTCTTCCACTTACACTTTATCTTTCTCATTCTCCAGTTGAGTCACTAAATTTCCTCTTTCATTTTCCAGTTTAACATTTATTGACTCTAAATGAGTGATGTCATCTTTTGCAATCAATAACCTAACAAATTGATCAATTTATTTATTTATTTATTAAAGAGCTTACTTTCCTTCGTACTCATCAACGATCTCCTGCTCTGCCTCCCTTTCTTCATCCAAATCCTGTCGTAGCTGATCTTTTTCCTGTGTTAGTCTCTCCTTCTCCTTTCTTATTGTCTCCATATCTTGTGTCGCTTTCTTTTTCTCTCTGACTGCTTTCTCTTTCTCTCTCTCTAAATCATCTTTTGCAATAGACAGCCTAATAACTATTAATAAATTTAAATTGCATGGTGTACTGGCTAACTGATTCTTTAGTTGCTCATTTTCCTTTGATGTTTTGTCTCTTTCTTGTACAAGCTTATCTTTTTCATTTACTAATCTGTCTTTTTCTTGTAGTAGTCTATCTTTATCCTGTAGGAGTCTATCCTTCTCTACCACAATTTCTTCTTTCTCTTGTGACAGTTTGTTCTTTTCTATTTTAAGAGCTGCCACTTCAACATTGCTAGCTGATGTTACACTGGTTGACTGTTCCTTCAATGACTCCATCTCTCTTGTCAAATCATTAATCACTTTTTTCTTTTCTATCTCATCAACTACATCAGATTGAACCTTAAAAAGTTTATCTTCCAATACTGCTATTGTCTCTTTCTGGTCTGTAATTGTTTGCTTAAAACCATCAACTTGTCTTTCATGATTATTTCTCAAAGTATCAACTATAGTAGCCAGCTTTTTCTTCTCTGAATCCAGATCATTTCTTGCAGTGTCATACTATAAAAGAATTAAGGAAGATTATATGCCTCCAATGACAGTACTAGGACATTTTACATAAAACTTTTAAAACAAAATTTAAAAAAGAACCAAAAGTTTGACAGTATTATTCTTATTTACTCACTGCATCATCTCTCTCTTTAGCCAATTGGTCAATCAGTGTTTGCTGGTATCTTATTTCTTCTCTCTTATTTCCAATATCTTTTGTCAGCAATGAAACCTCTTTTGACATTTCCTAATAAATAATGCAAACAGATACAAAGCAACGGTAATCTGAACACTACTATCTAAACACATAAAGCTGTAATGAAAGCTATTTAGCCTGTTTTCATACACAATGTGCACATAGTATAATCAAGTCTGCAAAGTTACCTGAAAATATTTCTCCATATCACTATTGTTACTCTCTAAAGACTCTTTTGCAAGTTGGAGCTCAACTTTTGTTTGATCAAGCTCAGACTGAACATTCACTAGTTGAGTTGTGAGATCATTACTGCATGCAGGAAGAAACAAACAAACAACATGAATGTGCATGAAACTAAACACTGTAAATTTCTTACATTTTATCTTCTTCACTTTTTCTTTCAGACTCCAACTGAGCCACAAGTGTTGCCACCTCACCATTCAACCTTTCTACCTCTTTTTTCAGCCATCTATTTTTCTAAATACATGCATGGACACATGTAAGTATATCTATGTCGTCATAATTACCCCAACTTCTTCATTAAGCCGATATCGTACTGCCGATTTGGCCATACCTATTAATGCAACCCCTTCTTCTCCTCTTCCATGCATTAATGATCTACGGTTATCTGATCCACTTTCTTGAAGCTCTCTTTCATCTTCTTGACTCTCATCTTCTTTTACCTTAAGCCAGTTAAATTTAATAATATAAGTAGCCTGACGTATGGTTTATCTTTCGTCTTTACCATATCTCTTGCTTGCTTTAATTCAGTCTGAAGTTGCTTCATTTTACTCTTTAACTGCAACAAACAGATAGATGTACAATCTATTTTTACAGATAGAAGGTTTCTCACATCATCCTGCTCTTCTTTTTCCCCTGACTTGGACATTTTATGAACAGCTTCTTCTAGGAATGATGCACCATAAGTACAACGCCCCTTAATACCACGCCTGCGCCCAGCCTACTATAAAAAAAGCAAGGCCCATGTAATGGCGGAAAAAGAGGAAGGCAGCTCATGGATAGATCCCAGTCTCCTGGTTGGTCTGGGACTAGTGGCAGCTGGAGCTATTTATTACTTAGCTTCTAGAAGAGAGAGAGAAAGGATATCTGTACCTATAGATAACCAGAGCATTGAATTACCAGTAAGTAATCAGCAAAATTATATAATTTTAAATCTTCTTTCACTTTTTCTTTATTAAAGGGTGGGGTGAGGATATCAAGATATTGTGTTAACGAGGAGCTGTTGGCTTACAAGTATGAGGACTCACGGACTCTTTATGAAGCATTCATGAGAGGGAAAAGAGTATCAAGTGAGATTTAGTAATTTTAACAATCAATTTGTGCTAATAATAATTTTTATTAAGAGAAATTTAAAATACTGACACACATAAATTAAATAACATCACTAAGAATTAGTAGAGCAAACCAGCAGTGCTTTAAAACTCTGACATTAGTTAACCTGATTCTGCATGATCAAAATGAATGGGTTTTTGCTTGTCACATATTTCGTAACA
>NW_003546593.1:102829-107399 GCF_000090795.2 Amphimedon queenslandica
CATTTTTATCATGAGTATACATTTATTTAATTTAATAATGAATCTAAACTTTCTCACTCCTTTTAACCATCTTCTCCTTTAACTAACTCTTCAATCTTTAGATGATGGCCACTGCTTAGGATGGAGAGAGACAAAAACCTCACCTTATCAATGGCTGACATATTCAGAAGTAAATAAATAATAATATTTATAAATGTACGATTATAATCATTGGGATCTTTTAGGTAGAGGAAAGGTTTATGAACTTTGGATCCGGTCTCAGTAAAATTGGTGTAGCAGCAGGACAAGAGACATTTCTTGGAGTATATTCATCAAATTGCATTGAAGTAAAATGAGAGTCTAATCCTGCCCACCATCCACTATTCAACTTTGTTGAAAGAAACTTTGTGGTTATTTTGTTCTTATGGCAACACTGTTCCCTAAAATAGAACTCGGTTCTATTTTAGGGAACAAAGTTGCCATAAGATCAAAGTAACCGCAAAGTTGAATAGTGGATGGTAGGCTTAATCTTTGTAGTGTCTGCTATTCTGCACACTCCTTCATTCATTTACTCATTGACACATTCACCTATTGACCGTGTGTCTCTGTCTATTACCAATGGCATCTGTTAGTGTGTTTTTAATGTAGTGGACGATTATTGAACAAAGCTGTCATGCTTATTCACGTATTGTTGTGGCACTGTATGATACACTTGGACCAGAGGCTGTGGCACACATCATTAATCAAGGTACTTACTGAAGAACCTTTCAGTATCACTTCAAACTTCTCCCTCTCTCTCTCTTTATAGCTGCCATAGAGTGTATTGTCTGTCACTCATCAAAAGTGTCTGGTCTCATTAGTCAGGTATCTAACTGTCCAAGTCTTAAGAAGCTCATCACTATTGGGTCAGAGGTCAGTGAAGATGAGAAGAAAGCAGCTGCTGATGTCGGACTGGAACTGTTCACCTTTCAAGAAGTGGAGGTACATTAATGACACCCTCTCTCTCTCTCTCTCATTGATATTATTAATGATACAGGAACAAGGGAAAGAACACAGAGCTGAGCCAGTAGTAAGATTATAAAAATAATTTAATGATAAAGTATCAAAATTTGATAATAATTATTATTACGATAACTCACACTTATTAGTTACCTACTCCAAATGACATAACTACGATATGCTATACTAGTGGTACTACAGGCCTGCCTAAAGGAGTCATCCTGACTCATGGTAACGTGATAGCCAATGTCTCTGGGATGTGCAAGCATATAGTAAGTAATGATACTTTTTATAGCCGGAAAATTTTTAATATGCAGCAAAAATTTGAGCACTTTTACACAGAGTTTTTTTTACATAATTTTTACCTCAGACATTTTTTTTTACTTTCTCAACTAAATTTTTGTAGCTACATTGTATGATGTTGTGTTTATTATAATTATAATAATAATTATAATTATTTATTATTAATAGGAGGAGTCAATTGTTCTTAGTCCTAGTGATTGTCATATATCATTTCTGCCATTGGCTCACATGATGGAGAGGTGTGTCCAGGTATGGCACATGAATATACACACATGTGAATTAACTTGAATTAATTAAGCCGTAACTTGAAAAATTGAAGTTGGAATCAGCTCAAACTTTCTACACAGCATAAGTACATCAATATGTATTAGAAAATGTAATAAAAATTAGGGGTAAATTTTTAGCCATTTTTTGGAAAAAAGCATGGGCTATAGCCTTGGGTGTTTTCAGATTTTGGCTACTTTTTAAAAATGGCTGTAACTCGAAAAATTGAAGTCGGAATCAGCTCAAACTTTCTACACAGCATAAGGACATCGATATGTATCAGAAAATGTAATAAAAATTAGGGGTGATTTCGGAGCCATTTTTTGGAAAAAACCATGGACTATATATAGCCTTGGGTATTTTTCAGATTTTGACTACTTTTTTAAAATGGCCGTAACTTGAAAAATTGAAGTCGGAATCAGCTCAAACTTTCTACACAGCATAAGGACATCAATATGTATCAGAAAATGTAATAAAAATTGGGGGTGATTTTGGAGCCATTTTTTGGAAAAAACCATGGGCTATAGCCTTGGGTATTTTTCAGATTTTGGCTCATTTTTTAAAATGGCCGTAACTTGAAAAATTGAAGTCGGAATCAGCTCAAACTTTCTACACAGCATAAGGACATCAATATGTATCAGAAAATGTAATAAAAATTGGGGGTGATTTCGGAGCCATTTTTTGGAAAAAACCATGGGCTATAGCCTTGGGTATTTTTCAGATTTTGGCTACTTTTTTAAAATGGCCGTAACTTGAAAAATTGAAGTCGGAATCACCTCAAACTTTCTACGTAGCATAAGTACATCAATATGTATCAGAAAATGTAATAAAAATTGGGGTTGATTTCGGAGCCATTTTTTGGAAAAAACCATGGGCTATGATCATGTCCATTAGAAAATCATAATAAAATCTTTACGATTAAGCAACATTTTCTTACTGTAGGCTATTGTATTTATGAACGGATTAAAGCTGGGCTATATGTTTGGTGACATTAAGAACTTAGTCAACGACATTCAAGTTCTGAAACCAACCATATTCATATCAGTACCACGCCTACTGAACAGGATTTATGATAAAGTAAATCTGATTAATACTCATCTTAATTTTATGATTATTCATAAGGTGCTGAGTGGTGTAAACTCCAACAAGACAAAGAAGTGGCTTTTTGATACAGCCTTTAAAAGTAAACTATCTGAAGTTAAAAGGTGAGAGTCACGAGATAGTAAAAATGGGTTGTATTTTTTGCGATTTCATTTCCCCTTTTAACATGCTTTGCA
This sequence comes from Amphimedon queenslandica, assembly GCF_000090795.2. Classification (NCBI taxonomy): domain Eukaryota; kingdom Metazoa; phylum Porifera; class Demospongiae; order Haplosclerida; family Niphatidae; genus Amphimedon; species Amphimedon queenslandica. The sequence continues at coordinate 105,652 of NW_003546593.1, forward strand.
ACAGACACCATAATATTTTTATGTACATGTACATTGTACTTGCTTTATTCTAGGGGTATACTAAGACGGGACTCAATTTGGGACTATATCGTGTTTGGAAACATACAGAAACTGCTTGGAGGAAACGTGAGGCTAATTATAACAGGATCTGCTCCTATCAGTGAGAGAGTCGTCTACTTTTATCAAGTGGCTTTCGGATGCTATGTAAAACATTCTTGAACATCTCTCTTCATTCTCTTTTACTAATTCCATCATTCTTCATCGTTCTAATTCTTCGTTCTCTTTTACTAATTCACTGTTAGATCTAGAAGGAGTTTAGGAGACTTTTGGTCTCTCATATTTGGTTAATGTCTCCTGAAATCTACCATTTTAGTTAGATTGGTCTCCTAAATTTATTCCTAGATCTTACAATAATTATTTTATTGTTATTATTATACTATTTATTATGATTTATATTACAGATAGTTGAAGGCTATGGTCAAACAGAAACATCTTCTGGTTGCACAATGTCCTTACCTGCTGATACCACCTGTGGGCATGTTGGACCTCCTGTACCATCAGCTAAAGTTAAAGTAGTTGATGTCCCTGATCTGAATTACTTTGCATCAAATGGAGAAGGAGAGATATGTTTTAAAGGTCCTTCTTGCACTAGTGGGTATTTTAAGGAAGAGGAGAAGACGAAGGCATTGATTGATGAAGATGGTTGGGTTCATTCTGGTGATATTGGTAAATGGCTGCCTAATGGAACACTCAAGATAACTGATAGAGTCAAGCACATTTTTAAACTCTCACAAGTAAAAGAAGCTCTCCATTATTACAAATTATTATTATTTCTTAAAGGGATTGTATATTGCTCCAGAGAAAGTTGAAAATGTCTGCAGTCGGTCTCCTTTCATTGCTCAAATGTTTCTATATGGAGACAGTCTGAGGAGCAGCTGTGTGGCTATTGTAGTACCGGATGAAGAAGTACTGATGCAATGGGCAGGGGAACATGACAAAGGAGGCAAATCATTTGAAGAACTCTGCACTGATGAGGTAACTTGAAGTAATAAATTTTGCTATTTTATAGTAATTTTTATTTTTTGAAGGTATAGTACTGCAAAATTATTGAAATATGCTACTGTATTTTTATATTATTTACAGGAAGTAAAGAAAGCCATATTTGAAGATTTATATAATGTGGGGAAGAGAGATGGCCTGAGTTCCTTGGAAATAGTAAGTGTAACTTTTTCAAGTACATTTTACAGTATTCCTGTTCTTTTTATACAGCCTAAAGCTATAGAACTCACTTCCACTGCATTCTCTGTTGAGAATGATCTACTGACTCCAACTTTTAAGCTGAAAAGGCCAGCAGCTCGTACCAAGTATATGCCAGACATTGTTGAAATGTACTCTCAGCTCCCTGCTTAGCACTTATAGAACAGTCCTCCTATCCTAACTTTAAACTATTGTTTATATAATATTGAAAACTTCTCCCTCAACTGATTAAGTGTATAGCAACATTTAATTAAAAATTAATGAATAGCAATTTAGCAAAATGAAGCAAGTTGCGGTAGTAGCATTTAGATATAACAGCAGTTCAGCTAAAGTTGTTCTGATACATAGTATGCACCAATCTTATTTATGTTCGCTCCTGATTCTCCATATATTCCAATGATATTTCCACGCACATTGAAAGCCTCAATGCCCCATTTTCCAAAAGGTCCATACTTTATTATGTCCCCATTTCTTTTAGCTACAGTAAATGA
>NW_003546594.1:0-46482 GCF_000090795.2 Amphimedon queenslandica
TCTATTGGATCTAGTTCTACTTTGCGCTTCTTTACTTGTCTTATAGGTGTTAATAATACCGGTGATGACCTATTGTTATAAATATTATATACATGTAGTTATTTTTAAAGCAACAATCATCTCTTACATTGGAGTGGGACTAATGATATCATATTACTTGCTGTCCTAATAATTATCAACACAAATAATAGCAATTAGTTAATAGCCTATGTATACCGTCTATGTTTTACAAAATTTTTCAAAAAATCCATCATAGAATAGAACTCCCACTTTTTTCTACAGAATCAGCTCCAGTACCTGTAGGTATTTTTCTGTGTTCTTTAGTATAACGTTCTCTCAACGTTTTCCAACGCTTCGAGACCGTTTCCACTAAAAACGTAAATGCATTACATTCATACATCAATTAACGCACAATAATAGTCATTTACTATGTATTTACTTTTTTATGCAGCAATACATACAACAATAATTCTTACAATAATAATAATAATCTAATTGTACAGTGAAGAACCAATCATAATAAAGTGCCAACTGTACCATCACTCTTGAGTTGCTTGGAGATCTCCACCCAAGCATTCTCCTTCTTCCAAACTACCTTGAAGTCAGGACTCTTATTGTTGTAAAGGCACGGGTATTTTCGAACATGAGAGATGAGTGCCTCATCAAATTCAGCTAGCACCATTTTTAGTATGAAACTTTCCCCAAATATCCTGCCCACCACACGTGGATGCTATCATTCTATTGGTCAGATCACTACGTTTACCGTAAGGAGTTCAATCGAGTTCAACCCTTGCACTACGTGCTTGCAGTGCGTTAAGTTACGGTGTGAATTACTTACGTTGTGTTAACTCAGCTTTTGCGTTGCGTTAATGCTGCAGTGTGAATCGGCCTTTATGTGATCTACTTCAGTTGTTTTAAAACCTAGATCTGTGCATAGGTTAGTCCTGAAGAGAAATTTAATAGAACTAGGCTACTTCACAACATAATTTTTAGGTCAAAAGATTGTAAGTTTATAAGTACAATTTATGCAAGAAATTAATTTTGTCACAAGATCTGTATATTCTGTATTATGATAAGAGGAACATGCCGTATCCCACCATCCGGCATTTAAAGTGGCAGCTACTTATTAAGAGGAATACAACTGCTATATGTTGCAAAGCATGTATTGAGTACAGGTAAAAGTTATGTCTGACTACAAAATAATTATATTAGGCACAAAGACTTGTTAATCAATTACATGTGGCATTAAGTACAATTAACACATCTGTTGATACAAACTCATTACCGAATGTCTCTCTTCCAGATCTAGGCATCATTCATTTGCAAGCGAAGTCAAATTTTGTAGTGAAGGACTTCGTCACAACTCTTTTCACACTAATATTTGACATTCATCTCCTGAGAAAAGACAGAGAATGACTTTATATCGAGAGAGAAGGAAAGCCCTGACTGCTAAAGTAGTGGAACTGAAGAGGAAGTTAGTCACTGATTTCAGTGTTGCTAAATTTTATTCTTGATTTTGTATAGACTGGCACAAGCTATTGAAATTAATGGTATAATTCGAGATGAATCAGTTTCTAGAGATCTTCAAGACATTTAAAAAAATACAGTTCATGGAGAAAACAGTGATGATACTTTCATTAGTATTTTTTTAGATGCAAGAATTGAATGCTTGCTCTAAGGTAGGTATGTGTGTAAAGTTGTATGCTAATTTATATATTTATCAACTTAGGTAATGCAAAAAAAGGACTAGGATGCCACACCTTCATGATTAGTAGGTACTCATACTTGCGCCATTTATCATGCAAAGCATACAAAACCCTCTGATCCTCTGGTGTCATTCATTTATTATCTCAACGAACTCTTCGTGACTATTCCCATTGCATCAGAGCTGAAGCTGGCTTTGTCCACAGCTTTTAATAAGCAATTACTATCTGCAGGAAATATCCCTTCATGCCCCGAATATGAAAAATTGGTTATCTTTCTTCTTCATCAAATTCATGTAAAGGAAAATCTTGCCTATGACAAGAATACAGGAAATTTAATTGAATATGTAGATCTGGGTGACATTACCAATCATTTACTTGCATACAAGAGAAGTTTTGAGTTGAATGATAATTCTCTTGTTTTGGCAAAGTCAATGATGTTAATTATCATTCAAGGGCTCTTTTCTAGTTTCATATACCAACATGCTCAAGTTCCATGTGAAAATATCACTGGAAAGCAACAATTTTCACCATTTTGGAATGCTATATGTCGCTTGGAAAGCAAAGGTTAATATTTTTTGCATGCACTCATGTAAAATATTATCATGATAATAGGTTCTTGGAACATTTGATGGTGCTTCGGTAAATCGACAATTAATGCTGCTACATGACACTTCAGAAATTTATCAACAAAATTAATGCTTATCAACCAGAAAGAAGGTAAATTTATTCTTCTCAGACCCACTTCATTTGATAAAAACAGTATAAATTTGTTGGTAATCAGGAAGCTGCAATTTATGGTAAGTGCATGCATGTATAATGAAGGAATTACTTATGTTATAACTTAAACTTAAAGAACAATGGCAAAGATATTGAATGGAGGCACCTTCTTGACCTTAATGAGCAAAACAGAGGAGAAGGAGCTGGTTTGTCAATAGTACAAAAGCTTAAATAGGAACACCTTCACCTCACATCATTTTCAAAAATGCGTGTTGATGTAGCTTCTCAAGTAATATCCATGGAAAATTATATAGTTGCATATTATGCACAATATAATGTACAGGTCTTGAGTGCGTCAGTGAGTAAGGTTCTCAAACTGACTGGTGGGCTAGTGTCCGAGGAAACAGCAATGTTTGCACTCACATTAGACAAGTTCTTCGATTGTCTAAATGTGACAAACTTTACAAATGGAACAAGGTACAGAAAGCCGTTTTTGCATTAATACAGGAGTGACCAAGATGTGAGGTTAAAGGTAATGATTAATTTTAATCATACCAAATGTACATGAATCAAATTTATTAGTTCTAGAGAATGAGTTTCTGCCTTATCTTGATCAATGGGAGCATGCAGTTCAGGAAAGACATGGTTTCACTAAAACTCGAATGATGCTAATGCTTCTTAGTCATGAGACAGGGCTTGGATTAAGAGTGATAGGTAGCTATATTGTGCATGCATACTTGCATGCAGTGGCACAGTACTTACTTTGTTCTTTCAATATTGTTGTTAAATAGCTACTTCTTTCGTGGAATTTATCAAATATCTGTCTTGTCTTCCAGATGTCAAGGAGATTCGGCTTGCACTCTTCAGCAAAAGAATCTCTCAGGTTCCCCTCAAAAACGACTTTGGCTGTCCAAGACAAAGAGGTGGTACTAGTGACAATCCTACAGTTTCAAACTACTTTAGTAAGACTGATGCATTAAGAGTAGTTGATTTATTTGGTTGCAATGAAGTTAAAGGAAACTGCAGAGGGGTTAAAATGACAAGAAATTGTTGAAAACAATGTTTTGCCAATTCCAAAAAGGCAGGCATCGCAATAGCAGATAATTGATGAACAATAGTTAATATTTAAATCAGTATTTATGATGTATAATAACATAATATACTGCATAATTTCAATACTATAGTATTATAATCACATTTAGCATAATGATTCCTAAATCAACTACACGCAATGCTTTACTCTTCTGCACATATTTTTCGTTTTCTTCTTGTACCTCTCCATTAATACACTAGCTGTAGAAAATTATCTCAATTTAAACCATCTGGTTGCAATCATCTGTAGGAGAATCTGCGGGTGATTCATTCCAGTGGTCTGAAGTCTGGGACCAAAAGAAAGCAAATTCTTCATTAATCACTACTCCTACAAATCAATCTTTAAGGACACTGCAATTGGTGACATTTGTGGGATTCCAATTCCATTACAGTAAGTAAAACAAAAGTAACATTACTCACACATATAAGACCTCCTCTATCAAGAGACTTGCTCCATTTTTTGTGCCTAACTCATCTTCCTGATTCTCTATAAAGTCGTATGCATGAGACTAAGATTCAGCAAAATACTCTGACTTCTAACATTTCTCCAAGGCATGCCAGCAGTTCATCTTATTTCTTGTCAGTGAATCTCTTCAAATCTTTTATTATTGCATATTCAGCAAGGTAGTGAAGAACATTTTTTCTTCAAAATTAAGGCTTTGCAACCGAGCATTTAAGATCATAATGTATTGCATCAACTTGAAATTCTGCCTTAATGACAAGCCTCAAGACCTCATTAGAGATATACTGGTAAAATATTGCTCAAGCATTTTGAACAATTGTTAATGTAAGGAAATCAGTCAATATCGCGCTGTCAACTGATGAGAGATCTGTAGTTGATAGGACATTTCCACCATCCTCTCTCTCACAGTTTCACACTTCACTTTTTATGGTGTTTTTTGTACATAAAGTCTATTTGTTGTGAAGTCAACTAGCAAAGCAAGACAAGCTTTTCTTATTTGTATGATTGTGAGGAGACCAAGCTAGCAACTCTGATTAACACTGTTGTACACTTCTCCAACTCTCTGACAAGCTAAATCCATCATCTTTTGTAACAGCAGTAAGAATATTCAAAAAAGCATCTAAAATTTCAAAGTTATAAATAGTTTTAAGTGAAATTAGTGCAGTTACTTGTTTGAGATGACACTTCCAGCCATACTTGCGACCACCATAACAACTTTGAATCATTCATAGCAACAATGCATTCATATGTGCCAATTCTTTCGAGCAAACCTAGGTGGGTGATGAGTTAATAAGTAATCACGTGACCCTGTTTTTAATCCTATTCAGTGTATATTATCGAAGCATGCAATCACATGAGACTAATATTATTCATAAGCACAATAAACTATATTCATAATAAAGTTATGCTATTGATAGACGTAATTGCATTCATTAGCACAATAAGTTTTTTCATAGCAAAACATTAATTCTGTGACTTAAGTGAAAACAGTTTTTATAAAATTAATGTAAAATAAATGCAAGTTTTAAGGAAAAGAAAACTGCGCGAGGTAATGAAAAAATAGCAGTTGTATCTCACAAAGCAAGATTTGCAGTTGCCAATTTCTTGAAATCCATGCTTCACATAAAGCTGATAGACACAAGGCTAATGAAAACAACACCTTCCATTGCAACTCAATCCAGAATGAGAAGAGAGATAAAATTACAATGTTACTAGATCAAGTAAGTTCCAAAACAATCAAGTGTTTGCAGTAATATTAACGATAGTATTTCAAGTTTATTTAACTATAATTGTAACCATAATTGACAAAAGGTACCCTTTGGCGCAAAAATCATTTTCGAGATTAATGTACTAAGTTGTAAAGGAAGTTTTGCGTGTCCCAGTTGTGAAAGTTACAGCTCCATTAGCCTTACAGTTGTTTAGTTACAGCCCATCAAAGAGGAAGGGATAGTAAGTGGAGAAAAAGCGTTTTAGGGATTTTATTAGAAGTATCCATATTTTCCATGTCATGGGAAAGGAATATTAGGGTTGCAATGACAAAAAATAACATTCAAGAATTAAGCTTCATTCTTTCTTAAAGTAAGAGTATCAATAGATGTCTTTAATAATGTATCTGTTTTTTTCTTCGCCATCAAATGAAGTAATGATTTTTTATAGTTAGCTGTGAAAATATCAAAATTCATTAAAAAGCGGGTTGAATATATAAGAGTTATCAATAAATTAATTAGTTCAGAATGACAACGCCATTGTACCGTTTTTTGATATTTTGGCAGTTTTGCACTTATCATAATAGCCATAAACTTTCTAAGTTAATTGTCATTCTATAACATTTCAGAGATATTGATTTTCACTAAATTTGCTTCCTTAAGGTATTTTGTTAGAAAATTGTAACCCCTGCAAATCGCATTTATACTAAATATGAGTTTAGATCACAAACAATTATGTTTTGTTTTGAAACAAATAAATTACCTTACTTAGTAAGCATTAACTCTTGATAGTAAAGAAAGTTGCATGTCATCTTGTTTTACGGGAAATTATGTAGCGTATAGGAGCTTCATCGTTTGTACTGCAATTATAGTCTTCTGAACCTTTTTACAATTATATGGTAAACAATGAGTAAGTATAAGCACAAATACATGTAAAATTAATCTTACATCAATATACATGCTCTGAGGTATAGGGTTAATTGAACTTTTAGAACAAAGTACAGATGCAGTTATGCTAAAGGAAAAATATATTTCAATGTATTCACATATAACAATCATAAGAATTAATTGGTTCAGTAATACAGGTTAAAAATTGCAGCACCATACAGGAAAAAGTTTCACTGATGCTGATGCACAACAAGAGTATTTGCAAAAGTCCGGAATCCAAGAATTAGAAATTTACCTAAGGTTGTTGAACTGTAGTACTGCTGGCGGTTATTAATGTCATTCAGCTGCTTATTGTAACTATATAGTAAACATAATCATAATGGTCTGATTTTTTGACAAGTATTTCAATGCATGTGCATGCAATTTCGGTTATAATGGAATTGATTTCAATCATTATATGTGGTGTAGTTAACAATTTACTACACTTATATCTACTGTCCGTAATAATTAACAATGGTTTTAGTGTGTGAATTTAATACAACTGCTCTTTGATGAATGTAGTGATTTTAGCTGGACTCTTCTTGATACCTGCTCCACAAGTATTTTTTATTCTTACCTGCATCGACATCTGAAAAAATCAAAGATTGTTCTAAATGTTGTATTGGTCAACTCTATTGCAAAATTGACCCATACATGTCAGAAAGGAACTTTTGCCCAGACAATGCCGTTCACTTTGTTTAAAGGCATGTTAATTGCTCGAAACCTGTGGCTAGTAATTCTCATACTGGTGAATCTGATTTAGAAGCAGTGGTGTTGCCAAACTCTACTTCAGCTACAAGTATTGATGCATCGACTATTGATACATGTTCTCCCCTATACATTAGCACATCCAACAGCAATTGGGCCACTACTAGATGACAGTTGTACCAATTGAGTAGAGATGTACTGTATAGTAGCTTTTTCTTATGTTTCACAAAATCCTAAAACATCGTGTCGCTGTTCATTACATGCTGCTTGTAGAGAAAATGGATTCATCAACCTGGTGCGTAAATTGTTTAAAATGTAATGTATGGTCATTATGTTCCTTTCTACCTCTTTGATTAACAATCACTTCCTTTCATGGTTCCTAAACTTCATATTTTTCAGGGAATGTATCACTCAAAAACTGTTTCTGTGTCATTATCTTTTACAGCGACATTTTTTGTTCGTACAAAACACTATGGTTTCTTCAAGATCTATGTTAATGCACATTTCGTGCTGTGTCCTGTAGCCAGACACCTCCCCGTTTTGACTTGAGGTGGCGAGGAGAGTCCGGCAGACTGCCAATATTGAAGTTGTTCCAGGAAGTGAAGTGATATACACAACACTTAAAGCTTTAAATAAATTTCGTTAAATTATTATTGAAATTATTGTAGGTGTGGTTTAATTCTACGTGGTGGCAGTCCGTAAAACCTGCCGGGTCTGTTCTTGTGATGTATCTGCAGGTACAAAGAAGACTGAGCGACCAAAAGTGTATGAAGAAGCAGGCAAAGTGTAACTAGGAATTTTAAATAATTTGCCAATTGTTCATTTCCAGAGAAGCTTCTCCAGTTGTGTGACAGACAGTGATGGGGTATTCTTTTGTTGTAAGTGCAGAGGTAGAACTGAAGGGCATGGAGGGTTTGGAAAGATGATGAAGTCAGCTGAGGAAGAGTTGGTTGTTAGAGTCTTTAAATACAACCAAGTTAACTTAACCCCTTTTATGGGCAATAATGCATTAGTGCGTCTGGGAGTGGGTCTCAGTAACGCATTAATGCATCTGAATGCATAGTGCTGCTTAAAACTAGTATTGATAGAATTGTCTTTTGCACAAATTAAAAGTGTTTAGGCTATAGAAAACTTTTTTCTGCATTTCCAAGTTATTAGCTGGTAGCTCGTTTTGCTGAGTTACAGACAAAGAAATCATCATCGCCAGTTTTGACAGGAAAAAAGGCCTGTTATGGCAAAAACATTTGACCAGCTCAAAAAATAGCCAGCAGATTCTTCATAATGTCTGAGGAGTCCAATGAGCTATTAATGTAGCCATAAGATTGATGAATCTCCTAGAAAAAGAAACTGTTCTACCTTTCCTTCACTGTACAAATCAATAGAGAAATAAGATGGGTGTGGTCTTAAGGCTAATAAAAGAAGGAGCGCGTTTTTTCTTCTTATTGGTTACCTTTTGGAGGACAAGCTTAAAACCCATAGGATAACCTACAGAAGATAATTATGAAATCAAAATGGTATGTTTCTGTGATTTCAAGCCTTCTTTTGGCACTTTTCCGCCACTACATGTCATGTCCAGAAATGAGTGGACACGGATTAGTATAGAAATCAATTATCTCCATATATGAAATTCATTTACGTAGCGCATGAATGGGCTTATCCTATATCCCTCTTAAAGGAAAAATATATACCAAAATTTAAGCATATGTAGCTGATCCTGAACATTATACTTGTGCTCTTGCCAAATTTCGCCAAGATTAAAGAAACTTTGTGTGGAACAATCTCCCTTTGAATAATATAGCATACCAAAATACTCATAGAAAAGTTATAGTGCTCTGAACAAAGGCCCCAACCATCCATTCTTTTCCATCATTACTCGTTCCTATGGTAATTTTAAACTATTGCAATGAATATTATTACAACCAAATGGTACGACAAGTGAAACTGAAAACTGTGGCAGCAAATGAAAGGAGATATACAAGCTCAGATGTCTGCTGCTGCCTTAAAGTGAAGAGTGAGATACTTTATCTGTGGCACTTAAGTCTGCTGGAATGTAAATATATTGTTAGCCAAATAAACAGAAATGGGTTCATTACAAAAAATTATACAACTGTAGCATTGAAACCATTTTTAAAGGGGTCACAAGAAGTCAATACAGGGTCACTGGAAGACAGGATGAGATGTAAAGGATGGCAATTACGTAGCTCACTATCGTTTTTGAAAAAGAAAAAGGGAGTCATTATGAAAGAAACAATCCTTATTGACATAAAAATAAAGGACATTGTACCTGTAAACACAGTGACACTTGTGAAGATGATTGAATTGCTACAGTATAGCTCCAATTGAATAGTGTTATTACTCTCTTTGAATTGGACTGAACTAGATGAAAGAAATGTGAATGTAGATGAGCCAGTATTGAAATTGTATACATACATAAAGAGTACGGAAGTAAATAAGTGGAAAGGGATTGATCAGGCATGTAAACAATAACAAAAACAGAAAATCATAGCACTTAAAAAAGCATCATGGTTTTTAAATTCATTTAAGGTTGACGTCAAAAACCTCATCTTATGAACAAAATTTAAAATAAACAATTACACTAATGTTTTTAGCAGATCTGGAGACTATTGCCACTCCCAGGGGCTCAAACAATCTTCAAAGTATGCAGCACTTCTCGTCATTCCAAAAAATGTGACGAACTTTTGTTTCTTATAGATTGCTTTAGTGTCTCTGATGAGTTCTATCATGATCTCTCAATGTACCATCTATCACTTCCTCGTTCCAACCCAGTAAAAGATAGACATAGGCTGGTGTCGTTTAATGTGAGAATAAATCAATTGCCACGCCCCTTACTTTGGATACTATTAGCTGACAGTATAAAAGAAACACTCTGAAACCTTGTTAGTCATATAATTAATTTAAGAATTAATATGTGACTTACATAGACTATCAAATAGGATGACGTTATAGTATGCTCACTAATGATTTTCCAACTTAGTGGTCATGGAGCACCTTTCCATTGCTCATCATCATAAGTTCTACTCACTTTTTCTTTTCCCTTCAGCAGCCGGTATATATGTCTAAGGTATTAAACAAATGTATATGTACATGTATCAGTAAGTACATTAGCATATATAATACTAGACAGTACATGTAAAATGAAATTGTTCTTGGAAGTCATACTTTTGCTGCCTTAAAGGGTTGTGAAGAATATCCTCTACTTCCAAATGGTGTATCACCATTTTAGCAGATATGAATTCCCTTCTTTTTGATGGTTCTCAAAAGCAATTACACAATTACTGAGTTATTCTTAGTTTTGGGAACAGACTATACAGTATAATAAGTTTTACATAATAAATATTCACATTAACTTACAGTTTCTTTTGCTGACTATGCGAATGAATGCTGCACAGTGAAACTAGTCATGTCTATATTGTAATGTAAACAAAAATGAAAGGTATGTACATACAAACACATGATTTACATGACGAACTACATTTGCTGCTAAGGATAATGAAGTCCTCATGTACAACTTAGTAAAAGCACAATAGCAGCTGATTGCCGAGAAATAAAAAAGAGAAGACAGCACATATTGATTGCCTGCTAAAGAGAATTGGAGAATGTGGATTACATTTAGGGTAAGGCTACATGTAAGGGTAGAGGTAAACCGTTACATATACCCATACATGTAAGTACATCTGGAGTCTAGAGAAATAAAAGAGCATGCATGAGTGGACATCTTTGAGAGGAAATGACAGAAAGAAGCTCATGCTGACACTACCACCAGCAATACCAGACAAAAATCCTGGAGATGACAGTGACTATGGATGGTATACTACAATCAGACATTAAATATCATTTTATACAGGATTTCAACAATATTTACAGTATTATAACTGCTTTAAAAACCACAACAGATAAAATAAATGTGAGAGCATGGTATTACTTTTACACTGCTACACATGTTAAATGTGCATATACTGTATTATAGGGCTCATCAGTGGATTAAAGACGTTATTAACGTTAGGTCACTCCAAGTCAAATTTAACACCATATAAGCATATAATGTGCTGTCATGTACCAAACCAAATGAAAAGATATCAATGAATCAAGGTTTACTCTGGTCAAGGTACTTGTACATGTATGATCAGCATAATGATAATGAACATGCTGTTTTAAGTAGTGGAAAAGAATAATGATTGTGCGAGACGGAACTACCTGTCTAGCAACCATATAGATGCAGAATTGATCAGCTCTCTACTAACTAAAGACAGGAGAGAATACAAAAAGATAAGTACTTCTTATTGGTCAAATGAAATATACTTAAAATGACAAAAAATAGAATAGGCATCTGCCTTACATCAGGATAACTTTACTTACTGCATTTTAGCACTCTATAGCCTCTCTTTTTCTTTCACGCTTCCTAAGCTTCTGTGATACATGTGATTATTATAGTTATATATATTGATTTTTAAAATCTAAACATGTATTTCCACTATTTTTATACACATTTAGAGTTTCTGTCAAACTTTTTGAAGTGGTCTGTTCGTTGAGTCATAGCTCAGTTGTAGAAATTTTACATAGTTGTAGAGAAATATTTAGAATAATATGGCATGACTATCACCATGCTTGTTGTAAAGAGTGAAGTGGTTGTCACAAAAGTAAGCAGAAGGAAAGTCACATCTATGAAAGAGACAGCCAGGTTTATTTGGAAATGAATGGTCTTTGTCCTAAATAAGTAGTTATAGATATATTGAGGAAATTCTTTTAAAAACGTCCTTTTAACCATTATGCACAAACACAAACTACAGTGAAGTGATCCAGAAAATGCCGTAGGACGATTAATTTTTGCGAATGCTAATAAGAATTTCCATGGAAACGGTTTATATAGTTGCTATGGCAATTGACCACATGTTTATACATTTAGTGTTCAGCAGCTAATCAGCTATCTTTAGCAGCTTTAGTGGAGCCATCCAGCTCTTTTCTCCCATTATATTCTTGCATAGGCCACTACTTTTGAGCTCTTTACTGCAAAATCAGTGCTGGTCCGTTGGTCATGATTATAAACCACACCTAAGTCAATAAACATTATGTTTGGGTGTGGTTTATAATAATGATCAAGAGACTAGCATCAAAAAGCTCAAAGGTAGTGGTCCATACAATAATATAACGAGATAAGACAGCTGGAAGGCTCCAATGAACTGCTAAAGAATGGCTGATTAGCTGCTGAACACTAATTGTATAAACATGTGGTCAATCTACATAGCAACTATTTAAACCATTTCCATGGAAATTCTCATTAGTATTCACGAAAATTAATTGTCCAATGGTAAGTTCGCAGCATCAAGTATGACTGTAAGTGGTCATGTAATAATTTACATAAACCAATAATTTTTTTTTATCATGACTATATAGTCCTCACCTGATAGCAGATGCTGATATCTCTGATGATGGGATCCACGTTGCCTGTTCTTTGGAATAGTTCTACCTAATAAACGGTACTCTAACAATACCATATCATGTCAGCCCATTCAGTAATGCATTACATACAGCCAACTTTTATTGTTTTCATTTCTACAAGTCTTTCATCTTCATAACAATCATTTGTCCTAACTTCCAATGTCTCTTCTATGCACATCTTTATCTTCTTTATCTCCACTTAACTGTCTGTAGTAACCTTCCCTTTTACGATTACTTGTTCTAGTAACTCTTCTAGTAGTTACTGCCATTTTGTATACTCGTTACCGCAACAACTATGAATATTACTGAACGTGCCATGACCACAAGTTCCATTGACATGCAGTAGCTTATCATGACACAGATGGATAGCAATATAAAAGCACAGAAGAAGTTTCTGTTTATAACAGAAATGGTTACAACAGTGATTCATCATTGTGAGAGCATTTGCATTAGAGAATGAGTGAGTTGTAGCAGAATTCCATGCAAACTGATGCAGAAAATGTCAGCATGGCCTCGAAGCTGTGCTTCTTGCGGCAAGAAGGCTCTCCTTGAATCCATGTTTTAGGACTTGTGAATAATGGAAAGCTACAAATATTGCTAGGCGTTTTGTATAAACATGGTCTACAATGTGTAACGACAATTACAAATTATGTCTGTTTAGTAATGCTTTTAATAAGAGTTGAAAGATACTTTCTTGCATTTTGACTAAAAGTTAACTATAAAACATAACATTGGCACAAGTACTTTAAGTGTTCCTTTGCCCAAAACAAAATAAACTTATTATGTATGCTTGTACTGTTTCTATAATAGCAACTACATTTGCAGCTACCTCATTGTACAAAACATCCGCCAACGAGATGATTTAACTATTTTTAATCCAAACTGTGAAAGTGTTGAATAAAGCAAGAACCATTAACTAAGAACTACATAATCAACATAACCACAGAACACTTATAAACGAAACTGAAAAGAATGTAGAATGTTATGGTAACATGTGTAATAATAAGGTACATACAGATGAATAAGAACAATTAGGAAAGTCCTAGAAAATACAAAAAGTACTAGAAGGTTCTACAGTAATAATTATAATGCAATAATGTCAAAAGTACATCCTCTTCACTTCTTCTCACTGTAGACATTTTGCATTTCCTTAACTCCTGCTATTTCTCTAAACTTCAAAAACTTATCTTGAGATAGGCCCTTAGTTAACATATCCGATACCAATTCTGCAGAAGGACTGTAATATCGCCTTCTTTCACTTGTTGACTGGCATAGTGGTACTTTATCCCTTTATGTTTAGAACAAGTGTGGAACTGAAGGTTTTTATCACCGGTGTATCCAGAAACTGGAAAAAGGGAGTGCTGAAGATGCGCTAAGAGCGCTGCAATTTTGGCAAGACCCCAATTTATGGCAGTCAAATGGTGTTTGTCTTCATTTTTGTGAATTATGGGTGTGCTCATGATAATTCCAGTACTTCTGACGACTTCTGATTGCCCCTTAAAGCACTGTAAACTACTAAAATTATGATCTGGAAGGGTTAGGTAACGTTTAGAGGCTTGGTAGTGATGCAAGAGTCTAGGATTTCAGTCATTTTCTCTGAGCCCAGACATGATGGGGGTGCTCAAGCCCCTCAGCCACCCCTTGGATATGCTCATGCAAATGCACGATTGTTTATCCTCATAGATTACAGTTGCAGTGCTTGGCTGATTCTTCAGTTCGGTAAGTAAGCGACACATCCAGATAACTTCCTGAGCTGCTCCTGCTAAATTAATATATTCAGCCTCAGCTGTTGATAATGCCACACACGTCTGTTTTTGACTTTTCCATAACACTGTGGTTCCACCAATCTGATATATATAACCTGAGGTAGACCTGTAATCATTTAGGTCCCCAGGCAGTCTGCATTTAGAAATCCAACAATCCTTTGCAATTTTCTGATATAGCAATCCATAATCTTTTATTCCCTGAAGATATCTCATGATTTGTTTCATAGCTATTTAGTGTGGTTTCAGGGGGTCAGAACAGAACTTAGCCACATTGCTAACTGTTTATGCCAAATCTGGTCTAGTTCTAGTAGCCCAATACAACAACCTGCCAATAACTGACTGATAAAGTGACTCATCCACATCCGCAGAACCTTCATCTTCCCTTAATAACTTAATATTAGAGTGCTGACGTTTTTAGCATGATCAATCTTAAATTTATGAAGAATGTCATCAATGTATCCAGGCTGACTCATCTGTATTGAATGATTCTTCTTGTTCTGGACTACTTTTTACTTTAAAAGTAGTTTAATAATTATTCTCCCATATCCTTGACTTTAAAACAGTCTCCTATTGCATTCTTAACTTAATTCATCCGTTTAAAACTCTGTCCTGCAAGTAGAGTATCATCAACGTTTACAGCTACTTTAAGTAACTCTCCTTTTTTACTTACATACAGGCAAGGGTCACTTGTTGTCTGCTTAAAACCCAACCACTGTACGCGGTTATCGACTGTAAAATTCCATCATCTTGGAGACTCACAAACCTTTAATGCTTCTTTTCAATTTGCAGACCCATTCTTTCTGATCTTTAGTAACAAAACCTTCTGTCTGCTGCAGGTATACCTCTTCCTTCAATTCGCCACTAAGAAAACCTGTTGTCACATCCATGTGATGCACTTGTTGTTTCTTCTTGTCAGCAAGGGCAATTACTGTTTGAATAGATTCAAAATGGACCAATGAACTGAAAGTTTCATCATAATCCAATCTGTCTTTGGGACAAACCTTGGGCCACTAAGTGTGCTTCATACCACTCTATTCCACCTTTTAATCCAATCTTGCGTTTAAAAACCCTCTTGCTACTCATCACCCTTTTCCATTTAGGTATATCAACAACATTCCTTACTTGATTATTGTGCATAGAGTTGGTCTCCTCTTGCATGGCAATATTCCAACAATCCTTGGAATATCCTTCCTACATGATACAGCATCATTATAAGTACTGGGTTTACCCCAATGCTCAACAGCAGCATTTTTCCATATTCCATACCAATCTTGTCATCTCTTAGACCTCTCCGAATATCTTATGACTCACTTGTTGTACTGGTCAATAGCTTCGTAACTGTTTTTCACCTTCACATTCATGTTGTGGATCCATAACACCGCCTTCAATCTCCACAGAATCTTGTGGCTTTTGTAGTTCTTCCCATCCTCTCACAGATTCATCGAAGATGACAACTTGACTGAAGAATACATGTGATTTTTGCAAATCATAAAGATGATATCCTTTTACATCAATACCATATCCCATGAAAAAGCATTTTCTAGATTTTGAGTCGAGTTTCTGGCATTCTTTACTAGGTGTATGTGCATAAGCAGCACTCTAGAATAAATCACAAGTGGTTTTGCACCTGTGAATGCTTCATAGGGTATCATCTTATCTAATGCTGATGTTGGATTCCTATAGGCAGCATGCAGTAGACAGAGCGGCAGCCCAAATTTTTTAAAGTATTCTGGAATCAGATAGCATTAATCTCATACTCTCAAGAAAAGTTCTATTCATCCAATCTGACACACTGTTTTGTTGAGGGGTCCTGAGTAATGTGCGCAAATGTCTAACTACCTGTGACTTAAGGAATTTTGTGAATTCAGAAGACACATACTCTTCACCATTGTCTGTACAAGTGGCTTTTAATGTGTGTCCTGTTGATTTCTCTACTAATGCTTTCCATTATAAAAACCAACTAAATACTTCACTCTTCCATCTCAGTGGATACACCCACACATAACAAGAGTAATTGTTAAAGAATGTGACAAAGTACACGGCTCCAACAAGAGATGTCTCACTCAACTTCCCACATACATCACTATGTACTAGCTCCAATGGTTTCTTAGCCCCTTGGAAACTTGCCTTAGCAAATTTAGTATGGTGCTGTATTCCTTTTTACCTGACTCAGACTTTATTGGTTTAATGTCATCAACATCAAGCCTAAAACCAATCCTTCCTTTCATAATTTAATCAGATTTTTTGAGTTTAAGTGTCCATATCTACAACCCATAACATACTCTTTTGATGAGGACAATTGATCATGAACTGTATTTGCTTGTTAAATTCCTCTCAGATAATACAACTTTCCAACTTTCACTATTAGTCTCTGTTGCTTATCACTGATAAGACAATGTAACCTTTGCTACATTTTCTGTAGCCTTTGGAACACTAATAAGACTGTATGACAGTTGGGAAACATATAGAACATCACTTAATCAACAGTTTCCATCCTTGCTATCTGGTGATATAATTGTCAACTCAACAACACCACCCCTGTGAGCCTTTAATAACTGTCCATCACCCAAAGCTACTTCCACTGGCTTATCCTGGTTTAATAGTTCATAGAACTGATCAAATGTGGCAAGTTGCACCACAGTCCACAATCCCATTCCTCGACCTTTTGCTTGACTCTCCAACTGATAGAATAAGGTTCAGAGCTAGAACAATTGCATCACAATCAGACTTACTTTCCTTTGTTGCAGTGATTGGATTAGCTTTGTGTCTATATTTTCTTCGCTTTGTATCCTGAGGAGGCAGCTTCTCTCCTGATGTGGTTTCCCCAGTGCAATACCCTTGTATATGCCTCAATTTCTTGCACAAATGGCATCTCAATGGTACTGTTCTGTGATGGTTTGTGGTCATGGCATTTTCACTGCTCATGTTACCAGCAGCTCCATCCATCATCTTTCTCTTCTCATGTAAATGTTTAGTCACCACTTCCATTTTAGGGTCTTCAGAGATAGCTTCTAGGGCAGTAACAAGTATAATAAATGATTCTGGCAAACTAGCATACAGATGGACCATGCTGAAATAGCATCTCCTGCCACAGAAAGCTAATGAAATATCTCAATCATTGACTTGATATGATCCTGAACAAAATCCTTTTCTCCAAGCTTCAATGACTACAGTTTCCTCCACAGAGACGGCTTGTTTGCCCACGTTTTCCGTTGATACTGATCCTACAATGTTTTATACACCTTCACTGGATATTCCGGGTCTTCTCCAATTAGGTAAAGCTACAACAGCTTCATGGACATGATTATAATGGAAAGAGCACCATCTCTTGCCAAAAAATTAGTGTACACCTCAGATCGACTCGGATCAGGAGTTGTTTCTACACCACAAACAATTCTCCAAAGTCCAACCTTCATTAAAGCCATACGACATTGTAGTTTCCAAGTAACATAATTTGAGTTTATTCAATGGTAGAAGAGCAGTTTTATTCTCAGCTATGCTTCAATCATAAGATGTTACATTATTTGAATACAACCAAGTTAACTTTACTTAGTCTTCAATAAAACAAGAACCAATAACTAAAACCTATATAATCAATGCAACAACAGAATACTTATATACGAAATTTAAACGAATGCAATGTTTTGGTAACATGTGTAATAATATTGTACATACAGATAAATAAGAATAGTTGGCAAAGTGCTAGAAAACACAATAATTCCTGGAATGTTCTAGAATAATAATTATACTATGTCCAAACTGAGAATGGACCAGAAGTGGAAGCAGCTGCATTGGAATTTGAAAAATGTAGTTACGTCACTAATGTCGTGTTATAATAATATTTATAGAGACATGGCTGATATTTCGGCTGTCTTGTTTCACTTTAAAAACAGTCTTGTTCTTCCTGATAAGCAGTACAATAGCTGCTGGAGTCAACTAGTTTTCATAAAGGCCATCATGATCAGAAGATCTTGCTCTATTAGCATTTTATAAGAAGAATTAACAGGTTGGGCGCTCGACCACATGTGCTTATGTAAACTATGACATCATAGAACGTCATTGCGGTTAGCTTTGGTGTGCCATTGGGTTTATAGGGGGAACCCAGTTCTCAGGGTTCCCAAGGGCTGAGAGACCCAAGACCTGAGATCCTGAAGCAGCATTGAGCAACTAAGGACATGTAAAAGTCTCATTCTTATCCCACATTCCTATAAAAACTTATTCCAATTTTTCTTGGTCCAAACTCAGTTGGGACATAGTATGTTATGCAATAATGTCAAAAGTGCATATCCTTTTCATTGGATAGTGTCATAAGTAAAGCTTACGAGTTCAGGAGGAAGAGAGCCAATAATTGTGTAGGGTCCTATGCTGAAGGACACGCGAATTAAAACTGTGATGGAAGAGGACAATATGGAAGCATGTAGCTCTAATAAAGAGCTTTGTAGTATTGGTGAGTTTCAACAAATTATGTGTCAATATATAATAAACAATTAAATATAAAACATTAAATATGGAAAAGTAGTAGGATTGAATAGGAAAAAAGTAAAGAAAAAAAAGGGTACTTGTAAACTGGTGATTTAAGGAATCCTACACCACTGCATGAAGAAAATCACCCAATAGAATTGTATTAATCCACACAAAGTACCTGATAGATACTGACCTATACATGAAGCCATGTCTTTCATGCAATAGTGCAGGATTTCTTACATCACCAGTTTACAAGTACTCTCTTGTTTTTTACTTTTTCCAATTCAATCGTACTACTTTTTCATTTTCAATGTTGTTTATTTACTTGTTTCCATTCTTTTTTCTTAAATTTATAAATTACATTCTGTTATGATTGTGTGGTTAGGTTAATCATATTCATGCTGATGACATGTTCATAAATTAAAATGGCATCAAACCACAAAGCCACACGGTGTCTCTAGCTGGATTTTGGCTTCCATTTTGTTCTCCGTCCTTGCTTCTTTTTGAAACTACTTGTCCAGTCCTTGACCCAAGCACAAAGGATCGATGTAAAAGCCAACTCTAGTGGTTCCCTGGTTTAAAAGATTTCTGTGTTGATAGAAGATAAAAGAACAAAGAAGAAAAAGTCTGAAGAATTTTGCAGAAATTTGAATTTGGGCCTCTTCTCCAGAAATGCTCCTGATATAGTACAGTCCACTTTAAACGTACCAGGAGAATCGCTCAGTGAAGGAGACCTCCATTTATAAGGCTCTACAACATAGGATACTGCCTTTATAATTATTTTATGTAGATTAACCTTAAATGCCGATCAGGTCAACGGCATAACTTTTTTATTACAACACCAGAGAGACAGAATATTGCAAAGTCACTCGCTAAAAAACAGTGACATTTTCATTCACAATTCTTAATTCAGAGTGGTCTCAGCCAGTCATTAATTGTATTACGAAGCTACTGCATGATGAAAGGAAAGGAATGTCATCAGACAAGTCAATCTCAATTATTCTAGATAACTAAAAGGTGTGCGGCAGTTTCGATGGAACAGTTTGTTCCTTTAATTAAATCAAAAAGCCAGTCATGGTGACAGTAATCTCGTCTGTTGTTGTGCATAATGATGACAACCACAGAACAATTGTGTTTCATTGCTTCAATTCTTCTGAAGAATTGATTTCTGAAATACTGAAATGGTATCATCTTGCTACAGTGCATCTTGAAAAACAGAAACCAGTACTAGACCCTGCAACAATCTCGTATATTATTTGGAATGAACAATAAGTGTGTCTGTATGTTTGATTGTGTGAAGAAAGTTTTTGGAGATGCTGCTGTTATGGAACATGCTACTACTATTAAGAGAAAATGTACACAAAAGTGTTTAGATAAAGAGAGATCGGTGAAGAAAGAGAAAAATGATCCATGACTTTATGCTATGGGTATAAAATATAACAAATAAATAAGTGACTATTATGCTTTAAGTAATAATACTAGCAATTTTCATGTACTTGATCATAGTGAATCATATCATGCAATCTCTTGCCAGATATGGAGGTCAGTTGATGTAATTTCTTGCCTGATATAGTTGTCAGATCACGTAACTTCTTGCATGATATAGTTGTCAGATCATGCAGCTTCATGCCAGTGTGAACATGCATAATTGTTTTGCCGGGTTAGTTTGTATAAGAAAAGGCAGTAAGATCGTGCAGATTCTTGCCTGAAAGATACTTAAGATCATGTAAGATCCTGCTTGATAAGCAATCGGATCTTGCCATATTTTCGAATTTCTTGTCCCATAATCTTACAAGATCATACCTGTTGTTGGCTCTAACATCTGATTCAGTTATTTGAAAGATTATATCTAAGATCTTAAGTAAATTTTTTTTGCTGGGTTATTAGCTCGAGGATACCATTTACGAGGATGTCTAAAGAACGTTTTGACTCTCTTCATTTCAAGATAAAGTATTGTCTGAGAGGCAAAAAGCTATTTACTTTAAAACATTTAGGTGAGCCCAATGTTTAGTCATAGGTATTACTACATTCTGAGTTAAGTCCAGCTGAAAGATTGGCTGTCACATTGCAATTTCTAGCCACTGGTAATTCCCAGGTGAGATGAGCCTGATATTTTTGGGGGTCCTATTTCATTTTAATTCATGTACATATTCAAATAGGTTTCACTGTCATTCAGTTTTCAGATGGGTCGATCCACTGTATGTGGCATTGTAAAGGACACATGTAAGGCCCAAGTATGAACAAGCACCAAATTTAGAGCCTGAATGGAAGGGGTTCAGCAAGCAGTTTGAGCAACTATGGAACTTTTCACATTGTATTGGTTTGTAAAATTTATGTATTTGTGTGACACAAATAGAGAAAGATTAATTTAGGTGCACAGACGGAAAGCACATTGTTATTCAGGCTCCTGAAAATGCTTGCTCCAACATCTTTAATTATAAAGGGACACACTTCATTTTACTGATGGCATTGTGATGCTCACTACAGGCAAGTGTTTACGAATTTTTAAGCTTATAATTGTGGACGGTTTACTCTGGTTGACATTGGCAAAACAGGTCATCACAGTGATGGAGGCGTTTTCTCAAACTCTTCATTTGGTCAGGCTTTTGACAGTGGCGCATCCTCTGTATCCCTCAACTCTCTCCCTTGCCAAGAACTACCTTACCCAATTACCCATTTGTAATTGTTGGTGACGAAGCTTTTCCTGTAAAGGAAAACTTGCTACATCCATACCAAGAAAGATATATATCAGGTAAAATTAATATTAGACTATTGACACATGATTTTCCTACCATACAGAGAACAAGGCTATATTTAACTATAGATTGAGCAGGGCCAGACATATAATAGAAAAATCTTTTCAAATATTGCCTGCCAGGTGGAAAATATTTCGCCATCTAATAATTGCCAGGCCAGAGAGAGAGTAGAAGGGTACAAAAAAGATTCAATGGTTGTACATAATTACCTCTGAACTACAGAGTTGTCTGTGTACTCTCCACCTGGATTTAATGAAGGTCAAGATGGTGGGGGAAGCATAGTTGTAGGAAATCAGAGGAAAGAAGAAGAACCGTCTCGGTTGACATCTGTGACCCAAGTTGGCAGCAACAGGTAAATGAAACACAAAGGTTCTGTCATGGCGATATAAGTTAAACAAGTTTATCTATCTAGGTACTCCAGAGCAGCTTCAAAAATTACAGACGGTTTTAATGTATATTTTAGAAGTCAAGCTTGAGAGCTGTGCTGGCAGTACAGTTATGTTTGACGAATAGATGTTAAATAATTCATGATGTTAATAATAAGTGACCAATTCGAGATACATGCACAAAAATTAATAATTCAAGTTTTGACTATAATGATGTGGTGTGTGATGGTCATGAGTATCACTAGTTGATGGGGTAGAAGTCCAAAATTGAAAAGAACTTACTGGATCTCCGTCTTAGCCAGTGCCTTTTTTCGAGCGGTAAAACGTCAGTGAGTGGCTGCTATTGGTTCATCATAGTGACCTTTGTCATCAACATCTCTTCTAGCCCTCTTGTTCTCTTGAAATAAGTGAAAGCTTTGTAAAAGTAGTTCATCCACTTCATTTGCTTTGCTTTTCTTTTTAACGACCTGGGGGCGAAGCCCCCAGGTCGTTCCTATAATTGATTTCACCGTCGTGCTATCTATACATATATATATATATTTGTATGTCCACACTTATATTTCTTCTATACATGTTGTATTGGAGAAATAACAAGCCTTAGCAACCACCCGCCCACGCTCCTTTACGTAAGTGGGTGTGGCCACGGAAAACAAAACGGCAGCTTACACACAGGACAAAGTTATGAGCTTTCTAACAGCCAGAAAACATAGAAATACTGTCTAACAACTTCTCTAGAAGCAGTTGCAGGTAGAGAGAACCTCTGTAAGTCTTAATGTGTGCCTAGCTATGCATGCAAGGTGGTGAAATCAATTATAGGATTTATTTTTACAATGTTACGCTTGTTCCTTGGCTGTCATTTGACTGAAAGAGAAAAACGAAAAGAAAAACAATGTAGTATAGATAAGCTATGGAAAAATTACTTAATGGTTTTGTTCCAGGAGAGGAAGCACTGCTGCTACTGTTGCTGCTGGTACCAGCAGTTTCAGGAGACGAAGATTCATCCATTTTACTATACATAATGCCAGGAAAGTTTGTATAATACACAGTCAATTATAATGAATAAAATTTACTTGAATGAAGCGCTGCTACTATTTTCAATGTCAATAGCATCATTTGTATCATTCTCGTCTTGTGCTGGTTCAGTGGAACTGCTACCAAAGTTACTTGATGTTCCATGGGAATATATCACACAGATAAAGCTTCAACAACAGAGTCTAAACTTATGTTCTGTGCTAAATGGTGTCTGACACATCATTGCCTGAATGTGAGCCAACAAGAAACAGACACTAAGCCTTCTCCACTCTTCCTCTTCTTCACCTTTTTTTTCCGTCACACTTTTATCTCTTAAGGCTTTCCATTTCCTCTGGCAGTCCTGAGATTTAACTTGTCCCCTAACCTTATTTTTTTCTTATGACAGTATTTTTAGGAATAAAATGTTTACTAACCATCTCAGCGACTTCTTTCCATGCATTTTCCTTTGTCTGCAAGTCTTTGTAGGCTCTTGAAGACACTTGCCACGAACACTGGTAGCCTCTCATACTTCATTGAGCTTGTCCTCCATTTTATCAAGTGTGTGGTGAGTTTAATCACGTGGTAGCTTTGATTTGATTGGCTGAACGCTCAGCTATTGACGGTCAAATGCTTATTCTAACGTTGCATGTCATCGTTGATAAATGAACAAACGTTCCCCATATGCTATGCTATGTGTCGTATCGTAAACCAGCCCGTAAAGGTATAGTACAAGATTCCTGTGAGACCGTGCAACAATAAATTTTATGTCAAGCTGAACAGCACTAAAATCCATTCACTTGGAAACATGAAGCATGCAAACATTTGATATCCAGTGGGAGTAGATATGATGCTTCGCAAAAAATTAATTGTTAAGGCCAGTGATCCACTACTTCAATATATTACGGTGCGATTCAACAGGAAAAGGCAATTAGGGCCTATTAAGGAGTAAGGATTATATGCCTTGCAAAAATCTACCATCTCTGCCAATAGTGACATTATTGGACAGCGAGCATACCACTGACTGTCTATGATTTTTGAATTGGCCAGTCATGTTCGTGAACTAGTATACATTATAGTATATATGTACCAGCACTGAATGCAGTGAAACCGAGAAATGCGGACACCATTGGGACCTCCCCAATGTCTCCTGATAATAAGGGTGTCCATACTTAAGGGTTTTTTAAAACAGTAACAAATTAATGAACTAATACATGGACGCCAGTGCTGTTGCTAAAATGAAGGACTCTATGTTGTTGCAGTCACACTGCCAACAGGGTGAACAGAGAAACTGGATATGGACTAGAAAGTCCTTGCAAGTATCGCTGGTATCACTCAGAAACATACTTGCAGAAGTCAAAAGACATTCTTCATTCTATTATTCAGCATGGCCTTATTACATTAGTAAAATTATTACATGAATTAGTAAGACCACACACTGGGTGTGGCTTATATCCGCATTATGGGTTCTTATTTAATGGCCAGCATCCAGTTAGGGATCAAGAAAGTGGCCGAATTACGGAATAAAGATGTGTCCTTAACTGAGGGGTTCACCAATAGTGTCCTCTGGCTTATTGTCCACACCAGCTGCAACTGTCCACATAACCACTATGTCCTTATCTCAAGGGGTCCACATTTCAAGGTACCACTGAATAAAGTTTTGAAAATTTTCCTTTATGCAATTTTAATCCTAATCTCAGAGTACAAGTCATGATAGATCAGTGTTATAATGGCAGAAGCAGGGGCTACACATGTGTTTATGCTCATTTGCAATGTCTGGCAAGAAAATACCTTAGAACTTAAACAATGATCATATTAAATGGATTGTTCGTTCTAGTAATTGTAACATTCATTAGGTTGTGGTTTATGCTATGTAATCTTTGTTATGTACTATATCTAGTGTGTATAGGTTTTGTACTAGAGTTGTAGTTGTTGTCTCTCTTGGTCATTTAATGTGTTTAGTTGTTCGTGATTCTTCTCTCTCTGTAAGTTTGACTCCCATAAGATACCGCAGCTCGGGTTACAATGGCAGCTGCAATTATTCACTGTCATAAAAAATCAATTAAAAACCAATAAAACATACATAAACCAAGATGCAGTTAAATTGAAAATGACATAATAAAGTAAAGCTCCTGTCTGCAGTGCTCTTGAATTTATTATATTCTTCTTATTAATAATCTTTAGTCTCTTTGAAGCTATTTTACCAGTTTTTTCAGAACTACACTCTCTGGAACACTATGCCCGTCTCACTTGTTATACTGTTTCAAGTAATTAGGTGTGGTTAGTTATCTTGTCTACTAAAAAAACTCGAAGACCATACCATAAGCTCAGAGATAGTGAACATGCTGCAATCGGTGAAATAGCAATTCAGAATGGCCCTGCTAAGGCTGCCAGACACAGGTGTATCAAGGATGGGTGCTAAGTGTGCTTGGGCACCCTCCTTAAGGCTGGGCTCTGACAAAAATAGCTGAAGTTCAAAACTTTAGCATCACTACCAAGCCACTTAATAAAGATATGTAGCGCCTGATTATAAATTCAGCAGTTTCCATTGCTTTAACGAGCCATCAGAAGTTCCAGTATGCTTGAAATTATGCAGACCCCACCCATAATTAAACTATAATAAAGGAAAACACCATTTTACCACCGTAAAAGTGGGCATGGTCAAAATTGAGGCACGCTTCATGCACCCATATTGACTATTTCATTCGTTTCTGTAACCCAGCAACCCCCTTTCGAAATTCCTAGATATGCCCCTGAAACATTATATGGTTAGTAAAAGCAATGTGAGGTGTATCCATAGGAAGTATAGCTAAGCATTTCTGTAGACCACTAGTAAGACTCTGCACATCATTACCACAGGGAAAGCCAGGCAAACCTTTAATACTTAGGGAAAACATGGACAGTATTAAGTCTGTGGCATTAAATTAGCAGTGAAAATGTGTTGAATGATTAGCACAAACGGTTAGCAATCACTCCAAACACAAGCATAATAAAGAAGAGAAGGAACAAAGCCAGAAGGGACCAAGAACAGAAATTACAGAACAAAAAAAGAACTGAACAAGAACGCAGAAGGGTAGAATATATATACATGTGTATACACCTATACAAATAATGTTCTAGAAAAGACAGAAAATGCACTTGGTGAAAGTAATTACATTTATATAAATTACATTATCAAAAATAACTATAGACATCATATCCATTAGTTGAGTTCACCACATACCTCCTCTTTTAAGTATAACGGGAGGGCAAATAACAATCAATTGGAGGTCCTACAAGTCAAGTGACAGATCTGAGTGGGAGAGTCCTCTTGTGCAGTGGTTGGCAATAGTTTTTCAATGTAAACTTCGTGCTGAGCCATATTTAGATTGTTCACTTAAGGTATGTTTCCAGTCTGAGATCCATCAGATAATAATTCAACGCAACAGTGGGATCTGGCTCAGATCTGTTTGAGAATCGTTAATGTAAATGATCCACATATCTACTTGAAACCAAGCCATCTTCCGTCTCCACGTCATATGATAGATGACTAGCATAAGCGTGCACAAACTTTTAGGATTGGGGGGAGAAACTGTAAAGGTGGGTTCTCAATATGAGGCATTGCTTTTTATGCGCTTGCGTTATGACAGGAAGTGCTGTAAAAACCAATAGGAGTATGCATCAATGCATCAGCATAGAAATGTTTTGTAATGTGATGCATTTACGCATGTTGCCATTAGTTTATACAGCACTACTGGTCATGACGAACGCACATGCGTCATTTGGAGAATTGATGTTAAGGAGCGCAAAGCGTGAGCAAACTTTTTAGCCACTAATTGAATATTCATGAGGGCATGGTCAAAATTAATTGATTTTTTTTGTTATTAATAGTAATATGGCAATAACTATGTCAAATGCACACGACGAGGTGCCATTGCCTCGAAAGTGTCAATCATATGTGGGCTACCACGAAAAAATTGACCAATTGGTGGCAAATACAATAAGATGACTGACGACAAAACATATACACAATAATTTTTTTATTGAAGAATATCATTATGTATGTGATTACTTATTAAATGATACCCTATGTGCCGTGTAACTCCTCCTTGTACTTAGCAAGATATGGGCTCCATCTCAAAGACACTTTCCCATTTACACGACTTGAATAATTCACGGATATTAGAAACGGAGGTATGCAGGGTTATAGCTGCTAGGCAACAAGGCAAAACCATAGCAACAAGGTAGGAACTAAGAAGTCATTGGGACAGCCACTAGGCTCCCTACTCGCTCTAAGATGTCAGCAGAAGAAATTTCTCACCTTCTAAATGGAGGTCAAGGTTCCTTTGAGGATCCAGATGTTGGAGAGCTACGAGAAACTTACTTCTATGATGTACTGGATGAGAAATTATGCGTAACATTAAACTGTATTCATAGCTATAGACGAAAGAAAATGTTTTTACTACTTTTATCATTATAATAACAAACAATATAAACAGTGATGATGATGACTTACACAATGAGATGGAAAGTGATAGTGAAAGCTTCATCCAAGTGGAAATACTTAAAGAGCACGAGATTTTTAAAAGTCAGCAGCTGCTTGAGGGAAAGCAAGTGCAGGTGGAGCAGGACTTTGTGCAGCAGGAGCAGCCAGAGCAAGAGCTACAGCTAGAAGAGAGAGAAGTTGATCTGAGAGAGAGTTTTGATAAATTTTACAGGGAAGGTTGCTGTGGCAAAAAATGTTACTTACAGTATGAGGATTATCTTAGGAGAATCAGGTGGGATATGGAGGAATTGACAAAGGAGCAGCTTCACCTGGTGGTAATGGCTCAGTTAATGGCCACTACAGACAGGGGTGACAGGACCTCAGCCAATAAGAAGACCACAATGGCTGGGATCGAGCAGCAAACAACCTATTTCCATAACATGAGGAAGGTGAAAAGAAATAGAAATACATTAATGTTAATGTTACAAGTATTATTATTATTATTATTATTATTACTGTTATCATTGTTATTCTAAGAAGCTAAATAAGGAGGAAAAACAGAAATAATAATTATTATTATTGCTTTTGGTGTGTGTGAAGCTTTTGATGTTCAAACATGGCATTAAGCACTGTAGGTTGAAGGCATTGCTGAGGCATTTAATTGCAGAGGGTTTGAAACCAAGTTATACATGTACGATAAGTATACAAGTAAAGGTTATTGACCGAAGCCAAGGCATCACGTTATCTAATCAACCTGAGGTATCTACAATAATGTAATGCCGAGGCTGAGGTCAATAACCGGCTTAGACTATGGTCGCACTGTGCATGCGTGGTCCCCTCCTCGTGTGTTAAAAATGGAGAATGCTATAGCCAAGTTGCTGTCTCAACATGACCCGCCTGTTGTCTCTCCAATAATCCTCAAGACGCCTGTTACATCTTGTTGGGCGATTCCTAAAACTAGCGAGCAACTTCAGGATGTGAGGATGGAAGGGGTACCTAGACAAACAAGAAAGCAAACGAGCTGGTGTATGAGCGTGTGGAGTCAATGGTCTGATTATAGGAAAGCTAATTTTATTGAGGAATCTGAAGGAGGCTTTGCTTTATCAGCTCGTTTGATTGATATATCTGTGGAACCTAGTTGACCAAGTTTGTTTCTGAGGTGAGGCGTGGTGACAGTCAACCTTACCCTCCCTACTAATTGGTATCAGATATGCTATGGTTTATCACGCACTTTGAAATTTAATGACAGGAGTGATGTTGATGTTTTTAATGACCCCGCTTTTTCTATGTTTTGTGATACAATAGATGCTTATATGTAGGACTTGAAGAGTACAGGAAGTATGTTGTGAAGCAATCTGAACCCATTATGATGGAGATTGAAAACCTTTTATGGGAGAAAGGTTTCTCAGGTGATAGTAGCCCACAAGTTTTGGTTGATACACTTGTTTTCTACATTGGTCTATATTTTGCTTTGCGAAGTGGAAAGAAACATCGAAGGCTTCGCCATTCTCCTTCACAGTTGAGTCTTGTTGAGCCACCAACCAGTGTTTCTTATTCGGTGTACAAGGAGGATAAGACTAACCAATGTGGTCTAAAGCATCGTAAGAAGTCTGCTAAAGAAGTTGTTCATCATGCTAATACAGATAATCCTAATTGTGGTATTGTACGACAATACAAGTTGTACAATGAAAAATTTCCTCCTGATAGACCAGCAGATGCTTTTTATTTCGGACCAAAAGTGAATCCAAAGAATGATGACGACTGATACAACCGTAGAGCAATAGGTCACAATTTGCTGAGCAATACTGTGAAGCAAATTTGTCAAAGGGCTAGTCTGCAAGGGTTTTTTACAAATCACTCTCTTCGCTCTACTGCTGCCACTTGTCTCTTTGAAGCTGGCATTGATGAGCAGCTGATTATGCTTCGTACTGGACATTCAACAACAGCTGGAGTTAGGTCATATAAACGTGTGGGAGAGACCCTTAAGTCTGTCACTTTTGATGTTTTGAATGGGAAGATGAAACTTGACAGTGATGAGCCTTTGGAAAAGAAAGTTGTAGCAAATGAGCCTGATGTCAAGACTGCTATGGCTGCTATTTCATCTCAAATTCAGTTTGCTGGATCTTCTAATATTACAGTCAACTTTAACCTTAAATGAACTGTTGATAACTGACAACTTCATGTAAGTTTTTTTCTTATCATTTGTTATTCAAAACATTTAATATTAAAATTTGTGGGTGTGGTAGGTCTCTAAACTGTTTAGACACTTGTCTGCAGGTGGTTTAGCAGTTTTAAACACCTCATTATCTACAGAAGATCAAAGCATGCTATGCATACCATAGTCTAAGCAATGCTTACTACTCACTTTATTTAATTGTTAGAGTGCATGGAAACACGGGGAGGCTTCCCCAATATGCATTGTCAGATGAGGATACGGAGAAAATAAAAACGTTCTTGGAAAGGTTGGCAGAGTAGAACAGAATATTTCTGCCAGGAAGAATCCCAGGAGAGAGGGATGATAAAGCCATCCTATTGACATCCAGAATGTCAAAACGGTCATTTTATGATTGTTTATGGCAACATTTATGACAACAAATCATCATGCGTTGGGTGTATTGTTTGTGAGTCAGAATTAAAACTCACTTAGAAGCTATTATGTCCCTTGCATCATCATAATGAAACCAATGACTGACCTCTGCTGGACATGCAGGAAGATCAGCAGCCATGGCAAACATCCAAGGACCTGTTAGTGTCGAAACTTCCCTATATAGCTGAAAGTTACCTTCTCGTATGAATCTTATAACAGCAGCAAAAAAGTTTGTAGTGTCATAGTCTTTAGCCAATGATCAAATTTTACATATTTCTGAGCTTGCAATTTGCACCAATTAATAAACAATAGGGTTTTATCTACCTCATTTCTCGATGATATGTAGGTGGCATAGGCATGATTCAACAAAACATGCAAGCTTATTATTGTTACTTGATGAGCATGTCTTGTTTTGGCTACAAAATTAGCAGAAACAAAAGAATCAGCTGTTCCAGCATTGGCAATGTTTGCTTATATGATTGCATTGACTCATCCACTGCCATCCAGCCATTTTCCTAGTACCTGCATAATAAATTTTAACAATATCTAAATGAGTTGGATGAATTGGTTACACAAGTGGGTACTACTGACGGCATCTCAGCTGAGCAATATGTAGATGATGAATCACATCTTTCAACCAGCCTTGGTATAGATGTTGATGACACAACTGCTGATTGGAGATGCAATTTAAGATCTGCTGTTGTTAGTGAGATGTCGTCATCACAAAGCAATGAAATAATGGATACTGGATGTTGTGTAGTCCTAGATGGTGATACATGTAGCAGCAATGAATCTCAAGATGAAGATGTTTCGTCTAGTATCACTTCGTATGATGAAGGCATGGCAATAACAAATAACCTAATCCTTTTTTAGTGGAAAAAGGGCACGAAAAAGCAGCTGAGTTACAATCACAAGTTCTCTTGACATTACAAGACGAAAAACTAAAGATAACACTAACATCTCAGTTACACCAAACGACTTTTATTGATAACTAGATCTATATATATATATACAGTATATAAAAGAGTTGTCGATTGTTTTAGCAAAATAAAACATTAATATTGTGATTATGCTATTATTCAATGTGCATGTGTGCATAAATGATAAGTAGACCTGCCTATAAGAACCGATGCATATGAAAAGGCCACGGTCTCTTTAGACAGAATACCCTATCCAAAGACCACCTCTCTATTAAGACCAAGTTTTTCTGGCTCATAGGTGGTCGCTTTAGACTCACTGTAATCAATTAGAGTTCTTTCACTAGGACAGAGTAAGTACAGATCAGGAGAGGTATAATTAATGTTAGGCCAGTTTCTAAAAGTTTCAATAAAATATGTTCCAGGTTAGTGTACTATGAACAAAATACCACTGACACAAATGTTTAAGTCTCTTGTGTCCCTCTAGCACATGTGGAAACTTCTCCAATGAAGGTGACCTTTGGCTCCTTTCATTTTGTTGTAACTGTAGCTGTAACAACACTAGATGCACATGATTAGATTGAGAAGTGGGCTGCTAGTATCTTACACATGTATTATATACTGATGCCGTTTATGCTGTTTACACTTATTCGGTTATGTATTAATTGTTTGGTGTCATCACGTGTTTGTGTGTGTGTCTGTGTTGGTAAAGCTACACATGTAAAGGTTGTCTGTTTATTACTTAAATTGTACTTTGACTATGTAGCTCTTTGTATTGATTTTGGGGTCATTCATGGATATCCTGAAGAACTGATATCGGTCATTCCTTTCCTCTGCAAGAAGGCAAAGATGATGAACAAGAGCAAGGAAGAGATGATGCATGCACTTTTCCTTTCTCATTAGTGACATTGACCTCATAACAAATCAGCTGGTTTGTCTGTTTCTATCTACACTATTATGCACTTATATTGCTGTAAGAATGTGGAGTCCCACAGTAAAGTAGTGTCCCTGTGAGTTCAAATCTTGAAGCATCAGTTAATGACACTGTCAGTGAACATATCCACAGATATGGTAAGTACAGTCAAAGGTTATAGCCTATTTAAAATTGAATTACGTATGTATCTATGTATCTCTTTCTTTTATACATAGGTATGCGATCAAATTAAAGCATCACATAGCTGAGGACCTCCACTTATACAAAAGAGACTTGCGTGAGAAGACAGAATCAGTGGAAAGAAGAGGAAGGAAACATAAATTAAATAGAGTAACTAGAGAACTATAGTACAACTAAGACCAGGATATCAACTAATAGAGAAGAAAGGCACTGTTCAATAATGTCAATAATACTGAAACTGACACTAATGCTATTTTCAATAGCTGAATATTAATTAGTCCTACAATGTCATGTATTTCATCACTTTTACACTTTCCTTTGTTGTTGATATTTTGATGCCTTTTAAATATTTATTAATTATTATATTTGGGAGAGGCCTTTTGCATGCAATCTTAATCCATAGATAATTATACTCTAATATCTAATATTAATCTAGATATATCTATATGTTAGATACTCCAATATCTATGCTTAATCACATCATGGATAATGCCACATGCACAGGCCCACTGAGAGGGGGGGGAGCAGGGGATAAATCCCCTGGGCCCCTCACTTCAGGGGGCCCCATAATATTATACATTATAATTAAAGTATAATAAGTAATCTTTTAATACATGATTAAACATGTGCCTTTCTGGTTTTTAAACTAGCAAAATGATCTACGATATAATCAAAATTTAGCTGTTCTGCAAGTTTGCTTTTAATTGCTAGTGTTCCTAAGTTAGTCAATCAATTTTCGGTCATATTTGAGCATTGGTAGTTCTTGTCATTTAATTTGTAATTTTTTCCATTATTGCAAAGGGCCCCTAATTTTAATCTTCCCCTGGGCCCCATGTCTTCTCTCAGCGGGCCTGCACATGCATGCATGCGGATGCAATCATTACATTGCAATTTTCTAAAATGCTAAAGGTGCCCCAAGTGTCCTTCAGTGCCCATAGATGCAATGTATTCTCACAGCATAGTGCATGCGCTATAAAAATAAAGCAAAGAATTGCTAAGTTTCAGTCACTATCTAAAGCCTATGCTGCTGAGACTGATCGACATTACTCCAAACAGGAGTAATGGCCACATTTAAATGGTATGATGTCCTGGATCAGGAAGAGAGAGGGAAAGGGGAATTTTGCTATAAAACTGCAATGTCTAGTTGAAGCTAGCAGTAAAACAAGACATTTGGCACTTGTTAAAAGAGCTATTGATGGAGCTAAAATGTACATGCAGAAAAAATATACTTTGCCATAATGCAATCTAGATAGGACATGTTTCTACACCACTGATTCAGCTGAATACAGATCCAAATTTATGCAATCAAGTAACAATTCTTTCGGTGCAGGAGGAATGTCTCTAGCTCTAAATGAGACAATTTTCCTCTTTCATTCAATTTTTTAAAGGACAAAGTTCTGGTCATCTACCCATAAAAAGAGCAGCCTCTATATTAGGCCTGCAGCCAAGTGGGGTGTAGGTTTTCAGTCCAGATCACCACTTCAATTCTGATGGGGACAAAATTCCTCTGGAGGAACAAATGTATATATGGTTACAGGATATGCTTACTAATGAAGCAACGTCTGTAAGCATCAAAGAGCTGATCTCAGTTATAAAGAAACCAGCAATGCTTCAGTATACAAACATTTTGAACAAGTATCTTGCATAGCATAAATGCATCTATCATAACATTGACTAAGATAACTATCCTTGTTGTGCATACTATAGGGCCTTAAGATATCTTGGAATAGTCTCGATGGACACCTTCATTGCATCTATAATTGGGATTTCAGCTTCACTACTCTTTTTTGATTATGCTACTCTGGAAAGCATGTCGTGCGCAGTAGTTGTGCTGATGGAGCCATCTCAGACTGGGAAATCAACAACTTTAAGGACATCGTTGTCAATAATTGGTATAATTCTAAAAAATATAGATGATGTACTATTTATAAAATGTGAATGAGTATCCTTACCTGTGTTGTCTTGTTATGGAGTTAAGGGATATATGAAAAGGTGACCAGCACATTCATTCTGCTGAGATCTGGTCTTTCAACGTTGCCTTCTTTTGGGATAGATAATCCCATGCAAAGAACAATTGCAGGAAATGACATAAATGACATCATTGTAGACCTATACAATAAGAATCCCAGTGCAACATTTAACAGAGGGTCTAGGCAGCCAAGGTCCATACCGATCATATCGACCAATTTTTGTCTTCGCCAAAAAAAGAGGTAGCTATTGCAGTAAAAATTTACTTTTTTTACTGTTGTTAATAGGGTTCAGTCTCGTATTAGTATCGTACCATTTTCAAAACCATCAGTAGCTCCTGAAAACAATAGTGAGCATGACTCATATGAAGAGCTAGACGAAATGTTGCACAATGATCCTTAATTGACAATGATGCCATGGGTGATTAGGATAGGCAAGATTTTAAAGACAAAGAAATGGTCAAATCAATGAAAGACCAACTCAGAGGAAGCTACTAGGGAAGGAGTATTTGCAAGTGGTCACTTCTCTTAACATGCACTAGGCTGGTGAAAAATAAAGTCACATATCTGACAAAATGGTACACAAACTTCATGTATCCTCTTGTTTCTTCAATTGTTATACTGTTTAATCCTCTGTTGTACTGATTCAGTTACTACTCCAAAGTGATATGGAGGAGAAATGGGAGGGAGTCATGCTCCAAAGGATGATAATTATAATGATGTAAATTAATACCACAGTAACGGAGCTAATACATATAGCATCCACCCGAAGTGTTAAACAGGTTAGTAGATGCATGCCCTATTTTATTGATGAAGATAGTAATTTCTGTGTGCTTATTGTAAGAGATATTGCAATACCTGAGAATTGATGTCAGTGTTCAAGGAAAGGAAGTCAGAGCAGTGGTATTGAATGATGTCTCAGGAAGACTGTCTAACGCCCCAGCAAGCATTAGACAGTCATTTAAGAGCACTGGAAGGGGCATGACACAAATCACAAAAGACTCCTTACTCCCAGATTGCATTCTGCCATCAGAAGGAACATCAACAATAGAAGGAGAAAATGCAAAGTCTTTTTCCAACATTATATCAGTGAAGAAATTTTAACAGTGCTTGGTAAGTCCAATAGATTGACAACCATAAATTCAATTAGTGTGTGTTCTCTCTGTCAGTAAATGTCAGAGGACATGATACACCTGATACCAGTAAGTGACTCACTAGAGCTAAGAGTTGTTTTAATCTTTTCTTTCTCTGTAGACACCCTTCTTCCTTCTGTTACAAATGCTTAGTAAAAATTACAATTTGCATTAAATATGTGAATCATTTTTTCTCTCGCTGAATGTGCAGCTAGATTGATGGTTAATGGAGGTAAGAGTTATTGTATTTGTGAATGTGGTCTATTTTTTTTCTCTGTAGACACATTTCTCACTACTGTTACTAAAGGTTAGTGAAAATTACAATTTACATTTAATATGAGACTTTTTCTCTTGCTGAATGTGCAGCTGGATCGATTGCTAATGGAGGTAACAGTTGCTGTAATTGTCAATGTGTTCCATCATTTTATTCTGTAGACACCCTTCTCCCTTCTGTTACTAATGGTTAGTGAAAATTACAATTTACATTTAATATGACAATTTTTTGTCTCTCACTGAATGTGCAGCTGGATTGGTGGTTAATGGAGGTAAGAGTTGTTATAAATGTCATTGTGGTCTATTATTTTTTTTCTCCGTAGATACCCTTCTCCCTTCTGTTACTAAGGGTTTGTGAAAATCATAAATTACATTTAATGTGAGAATTTTTTTCTGTCTAAATCTGCAGCTGAATTAATCAGTAAAGAAGGTAAAAGGTGTTAGTAAAATAATATTTAAAGTGATAATTTTTGCTTCTGTAGATTGTGCAATGATTAAAGAAAAAGAGAAAAGTTATGAATTAGTAACTAAAGCAAAAATAGATGAAGTAATTATTGTTTTGTATGTGAAATGGTTAAATTAGAAGATAGATCATCTTCTAATAGATCAATAGATCAATTGATCAATAGATAGATCAATAAGTTAGATTAGATCACATATATATAAACCTAAGAAAAGAGTAAACAAAAAAATAGTTATAGATACATGTACGTGTATCAACAAAGAAAAATTTTTCAGCAATTGAAATTATTGTCAAGTGGGTGTGACTGGGTGAATACCTTATTTAAAGTAAATTAATAAATAGTATTAATATCACTTCCTTGGAGGGACAATCAAACCTACATTTTAAAGGCCAATGTCAGTAAGGACACTAACACAGACACCACTGACACTGACACTAGAAACACCACTGACACTAGAAACACCACTGACACTACTGACACTACAAACACCACTGACACTAGAAACACCACTGACACTACTGACACTACAAACACCACTGACACTACAAACACCACTGACACTACTGACACTATAAACACCACTGACACTAGAAACACCACTGACACTACTGAAACTAAAAACACTACTGACACCACAAATACCACTAACAATACAAACACCATTGACACCACTGACATTACAAACACCAAACACCACTGACACCCAAACACCAATGACACTAGAAACACCACGGACACTACAAACACCACTGACACTACAAACACCGCTGACGTCAAAACCACCACTGACCCCACTGACACTAAAAACACCACTGACACTACAAACACCATTGACACCACAAACACTAGTGACACCATTAAACATCACTGACACCACAAACACCACAGACACCACTGACACCATTGAAACCACAAGCACCACTGACACCACAAACACCATGACACCACAAACACCACTGACACCACTGACACTAGAAGCACCACTGACACTAGAAACACCACTGACCCTGCAAACACCACTGACACCACAAACACCACTAACACCACAAACATCACTGACACCACTGACACTATAAATGCCACTGACACCAGTGACATTACAAACACCACGGACACTACAAACACCACTGATACCACTGACACCACTGACACTAAAAACACCACTGACACTAAAAACACCACTGACACCCAAACATCAATGACACTACAAACACCACTGACTTGAGTGACTTACTATGTTTATAAGAGACAGAGTTGAAGAGCGCTCACTATGAATATCGTTAAGCCAACTAATGAATATAATTACTACTCATTAAACTACAATATTTGGTCTTATCCTATATGCCCGATCGCAGTATTTAATGGAACACTTCATTTTTGGTCTTTATATGATTGCCTGACTTTAATGATGATGTGTTTCAACTCTTACTGTCTAAAAGAATTACTCACAGTGGCATGAGCCTTCAAAGTTGCACTTTTTGCTTCCAGTTGGTGGGTGTGGCGAAACGAGACATCATCAGATGCAATGATTCAGACAACTCCATTCCTTTATAAGGGGAAATAATCCTTAATTCTCAAGCCTGGTAATGTAATATAAGCAATTTAAAGGTTTGGATCATTAGCTTTCATTATTCTAAGTATGCAGCTGCAAGAAATACACTTAAGATAGCACATAAGAAGATATACCAAAGTGTAGTATTTCAGTTGACTTTTTCTTGCAGTGCCATGCTTAGAAGCAAATGATCTCAACTTTTAAATTTTTAGTATTACATAACAAGACATGAGAATAAATGATTGTTTCCCCCTATAGAAAAATGGAGTTATCAGCATCAATGCCTTTTATGACATCACGCTTAGCAACACCCGCTGACAGTAAGTAAATTGGCAAGAAGCAAGAAGTGCATCTTTCAAGGCTTATATCTCAGTGAATAAATTTCTTAGACAGTGGGAGTTGGTATGGTCTGGCAATCATATTAAGACAATAAAGTAAACACCCTAAAAAATCACTGTACTTAAACATTAACTGTCTGGACAGCACGTTCAGCAAGGCCATTGGATGATGGGTAATATGGAGACGTTAAGATGTAATTAATGCCATTATGTGATAAGAACTGCTAATTTAGGTGAAATTAGAGTAATAGATAATGAGTTCGAGAAATAATTTCAGTTGTGACAGAGTCTTTGGTGCGGGAGCACTTTTAATAGCACTGATTTTATCAGGAGATGGATGTCATCCCTCTGTATTTATGAAATGACCTGGATATTCTACTGAGGGTATCAAAAATGTGTTTTGATTTCTTAAGTATAACATCAGCTTGCTTAAGACAATCCATGACTAGGTCTACCTTCTGTGCATTAACAGCTTTTTATTTTTCCAGTCACTAGGACATCAGCAATATAAACAGCAAATCCTGGTATGTCATTAAGCAGTAATTTCAAAAACTTTTGAAAAATTGCAGAAATTGCAAATGGTAGTTGCTCATACTGAAATAAACCTCGAGTAGTAGTAATAGTAATGAAATTCTCTGATTCCAATGACAAGAGTACTTGCTGATAAGCGTGCGTGTTGTAAATCCAGTTAACTGAAAACAATGCCTCCTGACATAGCTGTGACGAGGTCATCAACCCTCAGAAGCGGATAATTATCAAGCTTAAAAATAGCATTAATTGTGACACTGTAGTGTCCACAGATCCTGATGTTACCATGAGATTTGACAATTGGAACGATAGAAGTGGCCCAATCAAAGAACTCAACAGGTGAAATTACACAAGGTGCTTGCAATCTTTGTAACTCATCTTCTACTTTTGATTTCGTTGCATATGAAACGGGTCTGGCCTTGTCGAAACGTGGTAGAATATGAGGGTGAATGTGTATCTCAGCTATACCCCTTGCAATTTAACCAATTTGTCTTCAAGTAGTTGTTGCTGCTTTTTAAGAAAGCTATGTAAGCCATCTTAAGAGTTTGGTAAAACAAAATTCCAGTCTCGACAAGGTATTGAAGCCAGTTTTGACCAAAAAGAGGTGCACCATCTCCTTAGATGATTCATATGGCCAGAGAGATCACTTTGGACTTGTATGAGAAAGTCAGAATTGGTTGACCATTAAAGGGCGGAACTTCACCAGTATATGTACAAAGTGGGATGTCATTACAATCCTTAATTGTGCCAGACTCCCCTAGTATTGATCAAAGTGTAGATTTACCAATAACTGAGTAAGACACGCCTGTGTGTAGCTCCATGGTTGCTGGAAGCCCATTTAGTGAAAGAGATACAGTTATTGGTGAGGACCTAGAGGAGACATCAAACAGAGTGTATGTATTAGTGCCGGAAGAATTAACGTCAGTTGTGTGAGTAAAGTGATGTATTTTATTAGTTTTGGTTCTGAGAAGCACTCTTCTGTTAACTATGTGAAGTTGTTCCTTGTTTCCCTTTACTTTGACAAACTTTAGCAATGTGACAAACTATGCCACATGATTGGCATTTCTCTTGTATGAATTGACACAAAGGAGCAAGGTGAGAACCTCCACAACGATAACATATCGGTTAGTGAGGTAACATATGGGAAGTAGGTTGTCTACACTCAAGATCATGAATAGCATTAGACCTTGACTCATGAAGCTTCATGTCCTTATTTTGAGTAGAATCCTTCTCAACTAAGGTAGCTATCTCCATAGCACGTTCATAAGGTTATCACTCTCTGTGAGCAGTCCCTTCCTTGTAGACGCATGAAATAAGCCACAGACAAATCTCAGTCAAAGAACTATGGGCTGGAATTCAGCAGTGTAGCCACAAGAAATGTTTAGTTTCTTCTAACTCACCACAAAATCTGCTATGGTTTTATGTGGTTCCTCGCACCAGCAGTAAAAGCTGTACCACTCTGAAATAACGGAACACTTGGGCTGGATATGAGTTGTAAGAGCCACAACTGCCTCATTGAAGGATTTGTTTTCAGGAGTATTATGACTAAGGACATTTCCTAGGATGGTTGTAATGGTTATGACCAAACAAGTTGAGAAAAAGGTACTTCTGCTCAATGCTATTCGCCAAGAAAAGTTCTTTAATTGTTGTACGTAGTGAGGGAATGTTTCCTGACCCTGGTAAAAGTATCTTGCCAACAGATGCCATCACAGTGGAGTGAAAACAAAGTTGCATGTTGAGTGCGGTAAGTAGGTGTAGCTGTAGCACCTACAGAGCCTTGTAAATCAACTTCCTCGTCAGCAATGTTATGCCTGGAGCATTTAATTAGCAGTGAGAATGTGACAAAATGTGTTAAATACACTGAATTAATAATATGATTAGCGCAAACGGTTTGCAATCAACCCAAACTCAAGTAAAATAAAGAAGAAAAGGAACAAAACTTGAAGGGACCAACTGTGTCATAGGTCAACCCAGTGTAAATTCCATTTTTGCCCTGTCACAGAATCAGGAATCGTTTACCTTTGTATGTTCCATTGTCGTTACATCAGTACCTACTGTCTCCTCTGTCTCAGTTGTATGATCCTTTAAATCTTAAGCTTAACTATAATCAGTTGTTTAACCTGGCTAAAACTTTGTGCCATCAGTTACACCTGACAAGTGTGCTGCTGTAGAGGCCAATAGTAGGGATCAGTCTAAGTCTCGATTGTGGTTCACTATAAGAACAGGTAGAGCAACTGACACTACATTTTATAAGACAGATGATGCCCTACCTTCCTTATGTCTCAACATGACATGTTGCTCTTCTGAATTGTCTCATTTTAAAACTAGTGCAACCGAATGGGATTGCGAACATGAGAAAGTTGCTCGTCAAAAGAATGCTCATCATCGCAGTCCTATGAAAGTTTTACAATATGTGATGGTGGCTTCTTTATTCAGCCAGATCACCCATATATTGGTGCTTCACCAGATGGTGTATTGTACTTGTTGTGGTCAAGGAATTTGTGAAATAAATGTTTGTCATTCATGTCATTTACTTGTACTGCACTGTATTTTTCAGTGCCCATATTGTCACAGAAATGACAAAATTGCTGAAAGTATACATGACAGTCTTTTTGTTTGATGAGATCAGAAGAGGGCATGTTTCACTGGAAACGAGATCATATGTATTTTTATCTGGTTAGTTGTATTGCATGTACAGTAATTATGATGATTTATTTAGGTCCAATGTCAGTTGTTCTGCACAAAAAATTGCTACTGTGATTTTATTGTTTGGACAACAACAGATATTCACATAGAGAGAATCCACCAAGAATGTGATTTCATTGCTACATGTGTAGCAAAATCAAAATATTTTTAAAAGGGTAATGTACCAGATTATGTAGGATAATTTTTTTACGGGCACCTAAACCAATTTTGACTGATGACTCTCGAACATCCTCTCAGACAACAACTGATAACTTATACTCTTATTGCCAACAACCAGAAAGTGGTGAATGGTGGGTTGTAACAACAGTGCTGGTCCATGTGAATGGTTTCACTTCTCCTGTTTGAAGATATCTGTTTCTCCGCAAAGAAAAACGTGGCACTGACTTGACTGCACAAGGATTCTGCAATTTTAAAGGAAAATGGTTCTAAAAACATTAGTAAAATGTAATCTAATTGTCATTGTTTAGCCTATTGTAACATGTTATAATAATTTTACAATATCAATGAACGAGAAACTTAATAAGTATTTGTAACAGAATCGCACTAATTAGTCAATGCACAAGCAACTTCGTATAACATTGGTTTGTTGCCATTTTTACTTTGGACATAGTCAAGTGGTGGAGTTTCCACGAGAATCGTGTACTTCTCACATAAAGTCCTATGACAAGTTCAACATGTATTCAAACATTTGCAATACGTCTTGTTTGTTCGACCATGTCCAGAAATCAGTGGACAAGGATTAGTATACAGAAAAATTTTTCCCTTATTATTAAATTGATTTATACAGGACAGTAAGGGACTTATCCCACATCTCTGCTTACAGGAAAAACTATCAGAATCAAAGTATATGTAGCTATTCATGAACATTATACTAGTGTTCTTGTAATGTTTTCATGAACATTGGAATCTTTGTGGGAAACATTTTCCGTTTGAATGAGGGGTAGTCAGATTCAGACGTCACCACTTTTCCATTCATTTTACATGCAAAACTTATCTCAAAAAATTTTAATTTTTTGGATAGTTGTAACAAAAATTTATATAAAGTTTTGACTAAATGTTAGCATAATTTGTGATAGTAAAATTTTTTTGAAGCCCAATGGTACAAGAATGGAGAACTTAAACATTGCCTGGAGCATTCGTCCAGTTTTTATAGGGTAGTCAAAGGTAAAAATTGCAATTATGCCATTAATTTGTAATGGCTTCCGTTTCAACATAAGTGCCTTTGTTCTCTTTAGAATATTCTTGCTACTTGCTTGATAAGCTCTGTAGCCAATGATAACAGCCTGTTAGGTTTATACTGAAAAGGAAGAGATTTTTTCTTGGCCTT
The DNA here is from genome assembly GCF_000090795.2 of Amphimedon queenslandica. Taxonomy (NCBI): domain Eukaryota; kingdom Metazoa; phylum Porifera; class Demospongiae; order Haplosclerida; family Niphatidae; genus Amphimedon; species Amphimedon queenslandica. Next base: position 42,027 of record NW_003546594.1, read on the forward strand.
AAGTTAAAAGTAAAGCTGGCTGTTTCAGCAGCCTAGTTTAACTCAGTACACTTGGCTTTCCACCACCATCCACAATTGCTGCGACAAGCATTTTAGTGCCTTAGATAATACTATATTGATCAAGTAAGTGTCTTACATCTTCTCCAAGCAAAAAATACCATGGAAATCCTTTAAAAGCAATAAGACAACTTCCATATGTAGTCTGATGTAGCAGTGTCACTCTTGCCGACTAGACAAATTTTAAAGAAATATGACCTCTTTCTTGGTCCGTAAGACTTGTAGAAAGCCTTCATAGTCGAATAAAGTCCCAGCTTTACATAATATTGAAGTTACATTGCTTTGAACAGAGGCCTTACATCTCCATTTTTCTCCACCATTACTCGTTACCATGGTAATTTTTAATCAGTTCAATGAATGTCATTTAATTTTCATGACTGGAAGCTCCATTTTAATTTCCGGACATGCATTGATACCAGAAAGTTGCTTCTTTGCCCTTGTGATGGCTGGAATAGTAACAGTAACAGCCCAAACTGCTACAGATTCAGCATTGTCCAAACTGCTAGCTGCCAATATGACATGTCTGTGTTGTTTAACAAACCAGTTTTCTGTAAAATGTTTGTCACTCACTCTCGTCCCCATCCTTCAGAAATAAAATGTATTGTACCTTGTGTTGTAACACCAACAAGATATTTTACCATTTTGAGGTGCTTGTAAGTGGAAAAAATTTGGGCTTTTGCAAGTCGGTTGCATTACCTTTCGATAAAAATATCTAAGCAATGAATAATGACAGTAGTCCTGTGACAGTGTTCACAGAAACACATCGGCATTGTGGCCAACAAAATGTCACGTTCTGGCCATAAATTAAGAGGTTTGAGCTTAATAAAAAGGACATTAAGGCTATCGTACACAGGGAAACACTGTTGCATGCAACTTCGTGGTTACTTTGATCTTGATGCCTCAAGTTGAGCAGTAGTCAACATGAGGCTACAAAGATCAAAGTAACCACAAAGTTGCATGCAACAATGTTGCCCCATCTATGATGGGCTTCAATTTCATGATGGAACAGTCTTGAGACGGTACTGGTATAAAACAATAATCGATACCCTAGATTTTGTAATCAGAAATTATGTCACATACGCATTAGTGTTAACAAAAGTTGCTGGAATGTGGTTAGCAATGATCTCTGAAACAAGTCAGAACAAACAAAATAATACACCCCTTCAAAAATCTCCCAATTTGGCAAACAAGTGTCATAGAGTATTTTACTCTCATTGTCCTTATATGATATCTGTGTTCTGTCTGAACTTCTTTATCAACTGGTTTTTGTTTATCCACTTAATTAACTCCATCAACATCATCATTACTTATCTCTACATCATCCTGCAGGTTTTTTTCAACTCTATTCATTGCTTTCATAGACTCTCTGCCTTTTACTTTCTCTTATAAAGGCTCTAGTATATCGTGCATACTAGGACAACCACTGATAAAATGGTCTGAAGATACTCAAGTATACTGATAGTTGCTAGTCTTGATATGTGACCTATTTATGGCAGCAAGCCATTTTCCTTGCTTTCTAGATGTTAAAGATTCTGTCTCAGGTCGTTGGTGTTTGATTATCCCTGGGAAAAAGTATAAAGACTTGATCCTGTCTTCGTTTATACGGTTTGAGCAACCTAGAACAGCACAGAAAATCACCAAGCAATACTTCAAGATGGCCACCGTATCAAATTCTCACACCCAACCACACCTCTCTGCAAAGGGTCTATCAAGTTAGCAGTTTTTGAAAAATAACATTGAAACTTTCTAATAGTGACTGCTCGGCATTTTTGGCATTAAAAATTGTTGTTGCATGATTGTGGCATTGTTATGTAGGTTTCTTCTGCTCTGTTTATTAAACCCTCTCAGCTCTTCTTTCCTTTCTCTAAAGCCTCATTGTTGAACTTTAAGTAAAATCTATTTTTTGTCAATTTATATCCTTATCCGTCTTATACTAGTCAGCAAAAGCCAACAATGTTGCTGTGTAGTCTGAAGTACGAACATCTCTCTCATGATAAAAGGAATCATGCAAAAGTATACTTTAAATGATAGATTGCAAGATTTTATTTAATTTTAAGTTTCAAACTTGCTTTAAATTTTTCATTCTGAGATATGATTGTTCTGTGAGACATGGTTGCTGATTTTGTGAGCATATGTTTGCTCAAATTTTCAGCCTCTTCTAAGCTACTACTTTAGAAGCTGTATCCACTTCAGATATGCATATAGCATGAAATCATTAGAACATGTTAAAAGGTGTGAAACTGCCATTGGGCCTAGAAAGATTGATGCCTCGCATGATTAAGGGCCAAATAGAACCATGATGCAAACTAGGTGGTGCATAATATCATTTAGCCACACCTTTCATATAACCTGTGTCTCTTGTATTAATTGTCCTTGTCTTGCTATAGGTCTTCATTTTTCCTCTACTGAGTTAGTGCCAGCATGCTATATCCTGTGATGTTCTCTTACTTCTCTTATGACAATATATATTGACTGTATAAGATAGTTCCTAAGTATTTAGAACTGGCAGATCTTACTCAGTGACTTCAGTAAAACTACTATTTTAACTGTGCATTGAATTACATTATGTTGTTAGGGATTTCGTTTCATTAATCAAAGTTGTTAAAGTGGTCTTCTTTTGGTCTGGTGAGCTTTGGTATACTGTTACAGTCATTCATACCTTTGGTACAATAATTATTTCATATTATATACTTTACATTATTACTATAGTTATTTTCTACAGATATAACATGTTGCTGTGGTGTGTCTTGTCCTTTTAACTAGAAAATTCTTATTGAGTGAAGAACAGTAAGTGATCAATTTTATTTGCCATGATAAGTATTGTGCTACAGAAAGCTGCTATACACTGCCTTATGGGCTCTTTTCATGTTAATTGTACTACTGAGGCTTTTTTGTACATACAAAACATTGCATTTCTATAACTTTTGATTTTGCATGCATTTGTTTGACTTGTTCAACTTTATTTCTGTTTGGGAGGAGATATTGAGGTTAATTCCTGGGCCCGTCAACAAAAAATGTGCCCTATGTTTACAACTGAATGACATACCTAAATTAAATGGTGACCACTGTGGTCACTGTTTCAAGATTAATAGAAAAGTTAGCATTCCTTTTAATTTAACAAAAAATTCACTCAGTGTTTTCAAGAATTTGCAATGAATAAACTATTTTGTGATAATTGTGGTCAAAATTTTAAAAATAAAAAAAGTATAAAACCTTTAAATGTTAAAGAAACAAAGAAAGCCATGAAACATCAAGGAAAAAGCGAATGCATAACATTAGGTCTGATAGATTTGATCAGCTACTTGTTATAGCAATAACTATCCAAATTATTAATCGATAACAGAAAGACTATAATAATCAAAGACCCAAAAACAGTGGCCGCACTGAGCCTATTTATAGTTGTGTGAACATGTGCAAGAATGTTCTAAACATGTGTAAGAGTGTTCTGTACATGTACTGGAATATTCTAAACAACTGAGTACTAGAATGTTCTAATAAAGTCTATGAATGTTTCAGAAGTTACTAAACAAAGTCCTAAGATGAAAGAGAGAGAGATGTGACGTGTGTGTGTGCATAGATAGATTAAGGAAGTGTGAGGTTAAAGTGTCTTTCTCAACACTCCTTCTCTTTTGATATCAGACTTTAATTCTTCAACACCAGCCATCTTCCTTAACTTAGAGAATCGATCAGAGTATAGTCCTTTGGTCATCATATCTTCTGCCATTTCTTCATTGTCCAGTCCTGGTCTTTGTGTATACCCACATGCTACAAGTCTGGCTTTGTAGCATTTGTCTGTACCATTTTCTCCTCGTTTATGTTTAAATACTGACTTGCAATTAATGATTTTCTTGTCTTTGGGAGGAGCTATCAGATTTCATACTTTGTTCTTATGAAGCGACTCAATTTCTGTTTGCATAGCTTCCTCCCACATCTCCTTTTCGGACAAAGGGATAGCATCTTTAAGTGACTGCGGCTCATCAGAGCTTTCCACTGAATTAACCCACACACCATAATAGTCAGGAAGTCTTGTTCTACGAGTCGATCGTCTTACAATTGGCTCTTGTCTCTCTCCTTCGTTGTCTTCAGTCTCTTTTTCTGATTCGTCACTCACAGGATCAGGATCCAATTCAATGTCTGCGATTATCTTCTGATCATCATTGGTGGACGACTCAATAACAATTGTTTCTTCAATCCCACACTCTAATTCATTGAACTTGACATCACGACTAAAAACAATTCTTTTGCGTTCCATGTCATACAGCTGATATCCCTTCTGGTTGCTTGAGTAACCTAGAAAAATACATTTTCTTGATTTATCATCTAACTTACGTCTCTCATCTTTCGGGATGAATGAAAAAGCCAGTGCAACCAAATATTCTCAAGTGATCGACTTTTGGGC